>NC_045549.1:63386838-63599338 GCF_009769535.1 Thamnophis elegans
TATATATACATACATATAAAAGGGATGACCATAGACACTTTTTTACATAATATAAAGTAACTTGGGCTCTCAATGAAGATGACTGACTGACCAGTTGACAAAATTCTCTCTGGACTAAAGTTTTTTTTTTCCAATTTAGAAACAAGAATTAAGTTTATATGACTATGCTGGATTAGACTCACTGCACAAGATCTTCCATATAGCAGTGATTGGAAAGGAGAGTATAAAGTGGCACTCTGAACAGGGGTGGGCTTCAAAAATTTCAGCAACGGGTTCTCTGCCCGGTTGCTGGGTTGGCATGGCCATGGTGCATGCCTCCTGTACACAGTTGGCCTCCTGCATCATGTGGGGGGGGCGTATTTGCCTTCCCCAGGCTCCGGAGGCTTTCCTCGAGCCTCTGGGAGGGCGAAAACTGCCTCCTCCAGAGCCCTAGCAGAATTTCCAGAGGGCCATTTTTCCTCCTCCCCATGGGCTCTCACTTACTTCACATCCAAAATGGGCCGAGTGGAGACTCCTGGGAGGGGTGAAGTGGGGAGGGGTGGGTGGGGCCAGCCAAGGGTGGGATTTGAAGGTCCTTCGCACCAGTCATAATGTTAGCTACGGGTTCTTCCAAATCCGGGAGAACCTGAAGCAGCCCACCTCTAGCTCCAAATTAGCTTGGGGAGTTGTCCATAAGCTGGGAGGAAGGGCTGCAATTAGTTTGTTGTTGAAAAAGCAGCTGTTTTGGAATTTAGTTTTCAAATGGAGAGTAAGCCTTTTGCTTTTTTGAAGAGCTAGCAAATTTGGGGACATCATTGTTGTTGGGCGACAAGGAGAAAGTGGCAAGCTAAAATGATGATTCTTTATGCTTTCTCAATTGGATAGAGAAACAAAAGGATTTTAAAAGTTGTGGTTTCATGTTAGCATTTTCATGAATTTGCCATCTTTATTTGACATTGACGGTTATAATTTGCACTTTTGGATTGTTTGCTATGGGAGGGCAAAATCTTAAAGTTTTAATGGATTCTGATTGGTCAGGAGATACCAGCTGATCTACAAAAAGCTTTAAAAAAAGATTTGTTCTTTGAGCACAAGAGGGAGCTAAAGAACAGAAAAAAGAATAAGGATGGCATCCAAGCCAAACAGAGATTGCAAGAATTATTTTTGAGGATATTTAAACAAAACAATTAACTTTAGAGATCAAACAAAGATGTCACAAGATAGGAGCAAGAGGAACAAATTACTCAAGCTATTAGAAAAAAAGATAAATAATTCCATAGATTCCACCCAGTGCAGAAAATTATCAAATCACTGAGGATTCTGCACAGGCATTTGACAATACAAACGACTTAAGTCTTAATTGTAATTTTGGAATATAAATCTCATCACCACAGTTTCCATTATAAAGATGGCTTAATTACAAGCCCCACTGTGCAATTGAAAGAAGAAGAGTTGCAAGTAAATCTACAATATTCGAGAGACCAAGTTTGGGGTCACCACTTCACAATTCAAATGGAAATTGACAATGTTGACATATTATTTTAAAAATCATATTAAACAATCTCTTGAGAAAAAGTTCCTAGTTAGTTAATTCTGAAGAAGAAAAATATGTTTTATTAGAAAATGGTGGAAGAAGTGAGTTAAATTTGATAGGTTACTGTAATTGGAATTAGGCTGGATTTTTTAAATTGGTTAATACATGCAATTAAAAGAAAGTTGCAATGTTTTTTAATGCTTATAAAATGGGTTTGAAAATGATTAGTTTTATATATACAGTGTGTGTTTGTGTGTGTGTATTAGTTGAATAATTCCTAAAGTTTGTAAAATATGTGTGTTAAAAGGAAGTTTAAAAAGATGTATCAGAATTGACTGAATTTAGTTATAAAGTAATTTTTTAAAGAAATGTTTAAAGTCTTAAAATGAATATAAAAGAGTGTTCCTTTAAGGTTAAGGTTTGACCAACATACCATCACTCAGGCTGGGGGGACAAAACTTATACCCCTCAGAAAGGGCCCGCAACTTGGGAGTCCTTCTGGACCCACAGCTGACTTTGGACCACCATCTCTCAGCTGTGACCAGGGGGGCATTTGCCCAGGTTCGCCTGGTGCGCCAGTTGCGGCCCTACCTGAATCGGGAGGCCCTCACAACAGTCACTCGAGCCCTTGTGATCTCCAGGCTGGAATACTGTAATGTGCTCTACATGGGGCTGCCCTTGAAGAGCATCCGGAGACTTCAGCTAGTCCAGAATGCGGCCGCGCGAGTGATCATGGGCGCACCACGGTTCGCCCACATAACACCGATCCTCCATGAGCTGCACTGGCTACCTGTCGATCTCCGGGTGCACTTCAAGGTCCTACTCACCACCTATAAAGCGCTCCATGGTAGTGGATCTGGCTATTTGAGAGACCGCCTTCTGCCAATTACCTCCCTGCGTCCCATCAGATCGCATAGAGTTGGCCTCCTCCGTATTCCATCCGCCAGTCAGTGCCGACTGGCGACTACTCGGAGGAGAGCCTTCTCTGTTGCGGCTCCAACACTATGGAACAATCTCCCCGTGGAGATTCGTACCCTCACCACCGTCCAGGCCTTCCGCACAGCCCTTAAGAACTGGCTAGCCCGTCAGGCCTAGGGATAAGTCTATTTTCGCCCCTCCCGAATGTTGAGTGAATGTTGAGTTTTATTGTTTAATTTATTTTTGTTGACATTTCTTTTTGTACTGTCCTACACTCCCTTTCCTTTTTGATTGTAAGCCGCCCTGAGTCCCCTCAGGAAAAAGGGCGGCCTATAAATGTCCAATAAATACAAAATAAATACAAATACAAAATTAAAAAAGTTGGAAAAGTATAGCAATTTTTGTTAATATAAATGATGAAAGTTTAGAAAGATTAATAAGTGTAAATAGAAATATATCTATCACTTCCCACAATATGTGGGGACAAATAGATTTGGTTAAGATGGTGATGTAAACTGTTTTAAACAAAAAAAATATTTGGTCTTGTTTATATTGGGATATTGCTTGTGGTTTTTACACTTGAAATAGAAAAATAATATGTATTGGAAAGAGTCAGAAGTCAACACCTTTTTTCTTCTCTCTTTTTTTTCATCCTGCAATCCCCCCATGCTTCGTTTTAATCTTTATTTTTATTGCCTTTGATGTTATAGTAAATCTTAATAAACTTTTTTAAAAAAATAGTATAAAGTAACTTGTTATGACTAATTTTAATCCATTGGCAATCGTTCATTGGTGGATCCCAATGATTTATATTACTATCATATAATATTCAATGGAGTTTAAATGGTATAATTGATGACTATGAAGGTAGCAAAAAGAGTTTCTCCACAAATAAGGTATTTATTTTTCATCCTCTGATCACCATTAAACATCTGCTAGTTAGCAACTGATGTTTTTTGAACAAAATACTATAAAACACAGTAGGAACTTCTAGTAAACAAATGGCTGGAGGAAAAACCAGAATTCATGACTTCTGTGATTAAAAGTAATTTCTATTTCCCATTTATTTATTTTTTTCCTCTTCACTGTGGCTTCTACACACTGAATTATTCAAAATTTCTCTTTCCTGTATAACGGTGGTGGGATTCAGCCAGTTCGCACCTATTCGGGAGAACCAGTTGTTAACTTTCTAAGCAGTTCGGAGAACCGGTTGTTGGAAGAAATCCCATTTTGTTCTTTTTTCCACTTTACAGGGCTAATCCTGTAAGGAAGGCAGGAAGGAAATATTCTGGTGTTGTTTCTAGCTTAATTTTTATTGCCCTGCTTACAGAAACTGCCTCTTCTGTTAAAAAGAGCCGAGGTGGCGCAGTGGTTAGAGTGCAGTACTGCAGGCCACTTCAGCTGACTGCTATCTGCAGTTCGGTGGTTCAAATCTCACCGGCTCAAGGTTGACTCAGCCTTCCATCCTTCCAAGGAGGGTGAAATGAGGACCCAGACTGTGGGGGCAATATGCTGACTCTGTAAACTGCTTAGAGAGGGCTGAAAGCCCTATGAAGCAGTATATAAGTCTACCTGCTATTGCTATTGCTACTGCTAACCCTTATTACATTGTAACAGCTAAGGCGAAGTGCCCATCGATGTGAGTGACACTGAGTTGGCCACGCCCATGCAGTCACATGACCACCTACCCAGCTGGTCATTAGGACAGAGAACCGGTTGTTAAATTATCTGAATCCCACCACTGCTGTATAAGCACCCTGCATATAGGAAATCATCATATTTCACTACAATGCTACCACTTTCAAATAGTTGGATTGCTATTTTATACGTCATTGCCCTTTCAAGTAGACTGGCAACAAGCAAAAAAGAAAAATAACTTCATATCTGACCCCAATATTTTCTCACCTGTGTAATGCCACTTCCTAATTTAATTTGATGGTATAAATGTTTGGACACCTGAACTTATCTTTTGCTTAAGGATATTCTAATTTCTTCAGCTAAACTTTTTAAAGGTTCTATGCCTCAATGCTCACTCTGCATACATTTATTAAATACTCTTCTCCCTCTTTCTTCCCCTGGGAATATTACTCTCAGCAATATCATCCACATTACTGGATTTCTAGCTAACATGATTCTTTCATATAGCCCTGTCAGTCTTTAAAATTTACATGCCAATAGCTTCCCACTGAGATTGTGTTAGCTGTCTTGGCATCCTTTCCCTCCACATCTGCTATTTTTATAAAGCCAACAATATTTTTTTTTGCCAGAAACTAGTCCTGCCAATTGATACAGTTCAGTTAACTGAAGTATTGTCTCTATGATTTCTTCCTCTTTCTGCCTTGCCCTTACCTTTGTCCTCGCCCTTGCCCTAGCTAGAAGGCAAACAAGTGGCTCTCACAATTGGTGGAGGACAGAGATGGGTTCCTACCAGTTCACACCTATTCGGTAGAACCGGTTCGTCAAATCTACTGAACCAGTTAGAAGAGGTTCCACCAGTGGACCCGGAAAGCAGGCCGCACCTACAGAAGAGGTTCCAAATTTTTTTGAAACCCACCACTGGTCCTTGGATATGATTATTCTACACTATCATGCTCATATTTATAAAACTCAGTGCCTCTGTGAAAGGTAAGGATGACTACTGCGTTGTGGTACAATCAGAACATTGCGTGTGTTGAAGTTATTTTAATGCAAACCAAAGATGCCTTTTAAAAAACAAGTTTACATCCTATTCTTATGCATGCCAGTGCTGTGTGTGAGGTAATTTAAGGTGGTTCTGACAAGTGTCGTCGGCATCTTCATATCCGGTCACATGGGCGGCAAGCCACTCCCATCCGGTCACATGGGCGGCAAGGAGGCCACACCCACAGAGTAGGTTCGAACAATTTTTGAAACCCACCACTGGTGGATGGAGGGAAAGAGTGCACAATTGGCCAGGGTGGTGCAAATATAGAGACACTAGCAAAGAAAAGACACAGGTGGAAGAGACAACTTGCATCTTCCCTGCCAGGTTCTCCATTGACTTTCCCCCTTTTCCTCAGCAAAGATGGCAATTATATTAGTTCCTTCTGCCTTTGTCATCAACTTGTGGCAAGCTGTCAGGGAACATTGAAAACAATGTTCCATGATTGCAGCAATGCAGTCTGTTGAACATACCACTGTTGAACACAGCGGCAGCACGGTGGCACCGAAGAGCAGCAACTTTCCCAAATTTTATTCTCAATGGGAGCATGGGATCTAGCATTCTTTAAGTTAGCCCATTTATCTTGGTTCAATAATCGTTGCCTTGTATCTTCCATTTCCACCTAACTGAAGGTTAAGGCAAAGATAAAGATTTCCCAGCACATACGTGCTAGTCATTTCTGGCTCTAGGGGGCGGTGTTCATCTCCGTTTCAAAGCAGAAGAGCCAGCGCTGTGTGAAGACGTCTCTGTGAACATGTGGTCAGCATGACTAAATGCCGAAGATGCACGGAACACTGTTACCTTCCCACCAAAGTGGTCCCTATTCTTCTTCTTGCATTTTTTACATGCTTTCAAACTGCTAGGTTGGCAGAACCAAGTAATGGGAGCTCACTCCATTAAGTGGCACTAGGCATTTGAGCTGCTGAATTGCCGACCTTTCTGATCAACAAGCTCAGTCTCTTAGAGACTGAGCCACCGTGTCCATATAACTGAAGGTTACCAGCAATCAAACAAATCCAAGAGTTTAGTAGTATAGAGATGCTGTTGGCCTACATAGTAATTAACATTCCAGCGATATCAAGAGCATGATATAGAGAAGCATATAGAGGAGCAAAAGAGAAGAGAAATGACAGATTTTTAAAATATCTTCCCGTCAATTTATTCTGGAAAAAAATATGGAATCCATCATCCATGAACAGAAAGAATCACCAAGACGAGTAGGCATTTGTAACACGGTAAAGAAAGCCAGGGATGGTGTTCCTTCCAAGAAATGTTGAACATATAAAAATCAAGAGTATTAAGGAGGTAGTAAACTCCTAGAAACAATAAGAGATTGCTATATTTCCTTACTGTAAAACATGCTGTAACACTGTCTTTTTTGAGTTGGTTGGCCTTAACAATTGTAATAAATGAGCAATACATAAACACATGCAAACATATATTCTGTTGGAAAAGAATGTGATTGTGTGTTCTAGACTCAAAATTAAGTTTAGATGACAGCCACTTGGATTCATGGAATGGCTAAATGTATGGCTTTGATCTCTATAATTTTGTCAGTTCCAGTTCTTTCTATGGACTGAGAGCTGAATTCATAACTAAATCCTTTATTTTTGTCATATTGCTTGATCCTTACAAGATCCTAACTGAGTAGAAATGTAAATAATTTTGCTTAGGGCATGCAAAGGGCATAAAAGGGCATTCAACTTAGTTGAGATTTCAAGAACCCAAGATTGTAGCATAATCACAAATTATTATTTTTGGAAAATGTTGACAACTCAATTTGCAGTGGTCAAAACTCTGATTCTAAAACCAGCAGAAATATTTCTAAGACTTACTTTTCAATTTAAATGCTTCTCTCAAAGTATTTCTGAAGAAAATACTCTCAATTCCTGGTAAATAGATGGGGAAGAAATGGAGGCAGTGACAGATTTTATTTTCCTGGGCTCCAAGATCACCACAGATGCGGACTGCAGTCAAGAAATTAAAAGATGCTTGCTCCTGGGGAAGAAAGCTATGGGAAATCTAGACAGCATACTAAAAAGCAGAGACATCACCCTGCCAACAAAAGTGTGTATAGTCAAGGCTATGGTTTTCCCAGTTGCAATGTACAGCTGTGAAGGTTGGACCATAAGAAAGGCTGACCGTCAAAAAATTGAGGCCTTTGAACTATGGTGCTGGAGAAGACCCCTGCGAATCCCTTGGACTGCAAGACAATCAAACCGGTCAGTTCTAGAGGAGATGAACCCTCACTGCTCTTTAGAAAACCAGATCCTGAAGATAAAACTCAAATACTTTAGCCACCTAATGAGAAGGAAGGACTCACTGGAGAAGAGCCTAATGCTGGGATAGATTGAGGGCAAACGAAAAAGGGGATGAAAGAGAATGAGGGGGCTTGATGGAGTCACTGAAGCATTAGGCATGCGCTTAAATGGACTCCAGAGGATGGTAGAGGACAGGAAGGCCTGGAGGAATTTTGTCCATGAGGTCGCGATGGGTCAGATACAACTTTGCAACTAATAACAGCAACAAAGACACTTGGTAATTGAGAGAGAGGTTGGTTTGTAATGGAAACACAATGCTATTTTGTCATATACATTAATTTTCTTTAAAGACATTTTATGTCCAGCTGAGTACACACCATCCTTGCAAAACATATTGTCCTCCTTACTGCCTAGAGTAGCCTTTGTTATTGATTTAAAAAAAAGAAATTTTATTTTCTTAGCGAAGCTTTGCTGGCTATTGCAGACAGAACAAGATGGTCCTTAACTTTGATAAATCAAAAAGTTTTTGCTAAAAGACCTAGCCAATACTCCTAGAAAATAGGACATAATTTAGAACAGGTTAGAACATTTAGAAACCTTGGGGTGGTTTTCCACTCGCAAGGGATATGGAAGGCACACCTGGATCAAACATTGCAAGCAGCCAATAGGTCTTCAAATGCAATTAAACATTTCTTTTACACAGGTGGAGGTCAGTTAGTACCTGCTGCCTTAAAGCTTTTTGAGGCCAAAATATTGGCGCAAATTCTATATGGGGCACAAACAGGAATCCTCTCAAAGAAAGACTTGCTAGAAACCATACAAGCTAAATTCCTGCAAGCCATCTTTGAGCCTTTGGGAGGGTGAAAAAGGCTTCCCCAGGATCCAGAGGCCCTCTGGAAGCTGGAAACGGGCCTTCCAGATCTTCCAGTAGGCCCGTTTTTCGCTTTTCCTGAGCCTCTGTGCCCACCATGTACTTACCTACATCCAAAACGGGCTGCATGGGGACTCCTAGGAGGGGAGGGGTGGGATGGGTGTGGCCAGCCAACAGTGGGATTTGGGGGTTCTCCGAACTGCACAAAATCTTAGCTAGAGGTTCTCCTGAACCCCTACAAACCCCCAGCCCACCCTGGCTTGTATCTATATACACATAATGTATATTAAAGCTAAATACTGTAAAAGGCCTCCTACATGTTTTATTTGCAGTCTAACGTGGTAACCGAGAAAAAAACATTCTGGCATTTTTTTAATGAGTCCCCACATAATGTGACCTTTTTTTCTGCTTTAAAAAAACCTTTATTTTTTTGCATGCTTTTAAAGGTAAATGTTAGTATTATTCAACATTTTGTGCTGCTTTTTATATTCTTCTGCTTTATTTTAATTGTTCTATTCCTTCTTGTAAACATCCAGGAGATATGATTGAAGGGTGGATTAAAGAACAAGACATTTATTTTTAAAAAGTGCACCAATGTGTCTTTAATTACTTTAAATTTTCCCTCTGTTTATCTCACTTACCCGTTATGTGCATTTCTGCTTATTCAAAGCCTCCTCGGTGTACTTCTGCCTCTGTGAAGACAAAATATTATATAAGCATCTCTATGTTTGCAAGAATACATGCCTGAATTACAGCATGCTCAGCCATTTTATAGCTATATAATCAGCTGCATAGTTATGGAATGTTGGAAAAATGAACCATGGCGGAGGGCAGCTTGGGAACAGAATATGAACACCCCCCCAAAAAAAATCTACATTTTCTGAGAAAGTGGAAATATCAGCTTCCCTAACATAAATGTGAGCAACCTGGTTCTCTCCATATTACATATCTCATTGTTCCAATCAGTATAACCAATGGCGAAATATTTAACCTACTTAGAATATTTAGAATATTTCTGTAGAGCAAATAGCTAAAGAAACAAAAATTCTTTTTTCTTGCTTTATTGGTTTGTATTAGTTTTATCTTTAAACTTTTAATGCAATTATTTTTTTAAGTGTGTGAATTAGAAAGGCATTCACTGAAACAAACCAATCTGTTTTTATGTCAGGTTTTCCAATGTAAACTTTTTCAAACATATAAGTTACAAGATCTCCAAGGACTGACTGAATAATATGAAGTCATTTAGTGGGAGAGCATGATGAAGGTGAGTCAATCTTTTGTGGGTTAGCATGTGGGTTTTTTCAATTTTATTTTCCTTTTCCCCATATCCATAAATTACTACTTTTATAAGCTTTTAAAGATTGTTACTGGTATTATATGTTACATATTGGTATTGTGTATCATTAAATACATTTTATTTATTTAATTTTAAATATTCTAAATAGGGTATCAAACCAATGTCACTTAATACAAATGTATCAGAATCTGTACAAAATTATATTTAAAATGTATGCTTTAGTTTTGCTTCATTTGCTGACTCTGTAAACCGCTTAGAGAGGGCTGAAAGCCCTATGAAGCGGTATATAAGTCTAACTACTACTACTACTACTACTACTATATTATACCGGGGGGGGGGGGGGAAACTAAAAGCAGTATTATGAAGTTTCAGCTTTATTTTTTTCCTCTAATGTAAGAAAAAAACAGTTTCACTCTTTATGAAGTAATTTTAAATGGAATAAACACAATCCCGTCAAAGTTAAACACTTCCACATCCCACTTATTTAAACAAAAGACACTTAGGCACATGTTTATTTCACTTAAATAAAGCACACAATTTTGGCTGTCTTGTCTCCCAGGATTTCCAGATTCAGAACTGGAGTTTACAGGAAGATGTTTCCCACATATCCTAACTGCTAGCAGATCTGCTCCTGTTCACAGTTCCATCAGCTAAGATTATTCTTCCAAGATCTACTAGCCAATTCTCCTCCCCTTCAGTTTTCCATTTTTCTCTTCCAGCTCTTAACATTCTGTGGCTCCTGGCAATCATGGAGCATACTTAAATCTTCTTTGGATTGGTTTTTAGGGACAGGATAATGCTGAATGCCTTAGGGTTCACCAAGCATGCTGATACATCCCTATTATGGATCTAGTTTGATTCCAGTCCTGGTCTCACTCTACCATCTGAGTTTAAGGAGTGGTACCACTTCTTTAGATTGGGTTGCTACAAAATTCATACTAAGTTTTAAAGGTTGGTTGAAATTCTTTCCTAACATGGGTCAGTAGCTCTTAACTGAAACCCCTATAACCACGAGACACACAAGTTGTGTTCTGCTTCCTGCTAGACATTTAACAAATGATACGCCAAATATGGCTATTACATATATCCAAACTATGCAAATTAGTTATGGCCTTGAAACTAATCATATGTTTTTAATGCATCCTGTACAAACTGCCTGGCCTTAGTTTGGAAGAAACTAAGCCATATTTATATTTTGGCAGGCAAATGGAAAGCCTTTATGTTTTAAGTATAAAGGTAAACTATAAAACTGAATGTAAGAGGAATAAATACAAGGTATGTCTATTTTTTCTCAAATTAATTTTCGCTACAAGAAAGCCCTCTTACTTTATGGATTCTCTAAAAATATTTGGGACAGAAATGAAATATGATTTCCCAAAGATCTTTAAAAGAAATATTTTACATTCAGTTTCTTAATGATATGGTTATACTTTCACAGCATGAGCCGGGAGCCTTATGAGAGACCAAAACCAAGACTTTGTAACAATTGCTACATTTTAGAGATTATTTTCCAGAAAGAAATTGAAAATCAAAATAATTGCATTATGCAACTAAATGCAAGTTTCTTAGGTACGTTGTTTCAAAAACAAGCCCATCTTTATTTTTTTAAAGGTTCTTTTCAGATTCAGATTTAAACTAAATTATAATTATTTCAAATCAAATCAAACCTTTATTGTCAACGTACAACATGTGCACAATGAAATTGAATACTTGTTTATCATGTGTCTGTTATGAACACCAATTATCCTTAAAGGATTAAGTAAATATTTGATGGAAAAAGGAACATGGACAAGAAATGACCAACTTAATATATTAACACACAAACACAC
Source organism: Thamnophis elegans (assembly GCF_009769535.1). Lineage (NCBI taxonomy): Eukaryota > Metazoa > Chordata > Lepidosauria > Squamata > Natricidae > Thamnophis > Thamnophis elegans. Next base: position 63,398,208 of record NC_045549.1, read on the forward strand.
ACACACACAGTCCTAAAGACATTTGATTTTCATATAAGTAATTATTAAGTTGGCATCTATTTTTTAAGTGACGCTCTATTAATTTTATACATTTAGAAATTTCAACTAAATGCTACCCATTGAAATTGACACCATTTTAATGTTTTATTCCCTTTCGAAAATGGAAACACTTGCTTACAGAAAAGTCAAATGAAATATACAATCAGTGACTACAGTGGCAAAGTTTATTTTGAGAGACACGGATTGGATTGATGAAAGGAGAAGGGAGAAAAGGCTAAATAATTGTTGCTCCATGTGTTTGTTTATTTTTAATCTTATGGCACTAAACTTAAAGAAAAAAACTTTATGGGGCTAATAAAATTCCCAAGGCAACAAAGGAAGAGCAAATTTATATGTAGAATCTCAGGATTCCAAAGATTCTAAATAACTAAATTCTTGCTTCCAAAATGTGAATGCTGAACATAGATGGAATTGTCCAAAGCTTCATTTTTCAAGGAGTTGGAGAATTCCCTTATAAACCATAAGCTTGACATATCCAAAAAATGTACATCATTAAATATAGTATTTAATAAGTATTTATCTAACATAAAGTAGTAGCAACAGCAACAACAGTAACTGCAAAACATTAAGACCTGTATGAATAATGATCCATTGGCAATATTTAGACATTACCAAATGCAAAAAGCAGCTAATCATTTTGTTTAAGAGTCAAAAAGGGGTTTCTTTTCTGTTTGCTCCTCATATCATTTGAGGAAACATCAGTGGACCACATTGGTGGTCTTAAGTGTCTTAAGTGTCAAAGTACATTTCAGACAAATGTATTTAAACTATTTTTTTCTTTCACATAAAAACTTCCTCACATGCATTCTGAAGTTACCAGTCTTCAAAGCTGTGTGTGATATGAAGTATTTTACAGTTCAAAATTACATAGATGGGAGATTGTACGTCTTTGTTATTGATTGGCACCAGCATTTCTGGTAGGCCTTGCTGATATACAAAAATAAATCTTAGCGAAAAGCAAGTTTGGTGCTTGTTCATTTATTTGATAAATAAAGTAATGTAACATGCATGGCTTACTGGGGAATTCTGGGAGTGGAAGTCCACATATCTTAAAGGTGCCAAAGTTGAGAAAAGTGATGTAGGTCAATCATGGATAACTGTAATGAATCATGGTCTCAATTCTTTGATACAATATATTATGAATGTCTCTAATATTTGTTTTGTATTCTTGTATGTGTTTTGTTCCTTTGTTTCTTTACTAGGTTTGTGTATTCTTTTTCTTAATTTTTGTTTAAGGTAAAATGAAAAAGAAACACAGGCTTAACAACCCTAATTGGCCACCAAACCAGTGACAAAATGGTCTTGCAAATTATATTTAATAAACTTTGAATATTAAACAAATGTTTTGAGGGGCTACTAAGAAGAGTTTTATACAAGGGTATCTTGTATGCCAGCATAACATATAGAAGGCCCTGCTAACATATAAAAGGATTGCGGCCATCACACTTATTTAATTCTTTTATTTTATTTAGATTATGTGTTTTGAGTAAACAAACTATGAAGTCTATATAGGAAAAAAAAAGGTGCTGGCTAGAAGTCTTTTCTATATTACTAATCAAGAAATCAAGATGTATTGCCTAAAGGCAGGGATGCAAAATAATAATAACTTCTAATAATAATAATATGTCTTTCCACCCATTTGCAGAGAAGAAAATTATTGCCAGAACCAAGTAAGTATCTATGTCAATTAGTAGAACTACCCCCCAAGAATGAGACAGAAGAAAACACTCAGTTGGAGATTCAGTTCTTGCCATACATATCTTTACTAATTTGGATATTAACTTTATCAGTATTTTACAGCCAGGCACAGCCAGGCTTCTAGCTTTTCTTTTTATATGTTCTTTTCCCCTCAGTTTCCAATTTGAGTTTGCTCCTACCAAATGGTGCGATATGGAAGCTTGTCTTCTCTTCAGTAGAAAATAACTTTTTATCTTGACTGGAAAATGGATGTATGGTGATGCTCACTCAATATACTTTTAAAATGATTGAAACATTACATAAAGGAACAAGATAGATAGATAGATAGATAGATAGATAGATAGATAGATAGATAGATAGATAGATAGATAGATAGATAGATAGATAGATAGGCAGGCAGGCAGGCAGGCAGGCAGGCAGGCAGGCAGGCAGGCAGGCAGGCAGGCAGGCAGGCAGGCAGGCACCACAGAAACACCTTTCATTGATTCAATGGATCACCAAGGATAATTTTTAAAGTTTTACATTAGAAAATGTGTAAGAAGTTGGAATACAGATCCTTAAAATATTTTTTTGGCTAAGTTGTGCCCTTCCACAGCTGATTTTCATTTTCATAGGCTTGCACAGGACAAATGCCTTATGAGTTTTGCCCACACAAATTTTTCTCCTGTGATGTTCTCACAAAGTTTCAGTGTATTTGGTTCCAACAGAGAATTCCACGGGAAGCTAAATATACATGCTTTCTACTTGGATTTATCTCTAGGGGCAAATTGAATTTCATGATTAACCCTAGAAAGCTTGAACTTTAAATAATATCTCTCTCTTCATTTTGTAAAAGCAAATATTGCAATAATGTTTCTTTGAACCAGTTTAGCAGGCAACCAGAATGGTTGGTTTATCAGAAACTAAAAGATACGTTACATAAATCTATGTGAGAAATGTATTTCTGAATTCAAATCTTATAGAAACACTGAGTTTTAAAGAATATGAGTTGAAAACTAAGATGCCTTTATAATGAACACTGTACCCATATTTTAAATATATTTAATGAACCAGAATTTAAAACAACTTCTTATTTAGCATATAGCATACGATGTCAGAGAAATCTGCACCTGCATCATACAATGGAGTCCCGACACCTAGATTGCTAGTTTATTCTGTTTGGCACTTGCACATCATTCTTGTTACACCAATTACACTCTTGTGTGGAGTAAAACTAGTTTACACCAATTAATTGGGGCACTCAGGTTGCTGGCTCTTCTGGGCTCATTCTCTGGTTTCTTCTTAACTTGTGTTGTGATGCCTTGGGTCCAGCACTGGCTTTTGCTTTCCACACAAACAAATACAACTTTTTTTCCCCCACCAAAGTGGTACCCATTTATCTACTCACAATATTGCATGCTTTTGAATTGCTGGGAGGGCAAAAACCAGGAATTAAGTGACAGGAGATCATTCCATCTCAAGGAGTTGGGTTCAAACTGTTGGAGTACAGATCATTTCTGGCTATCATTAAGACTGCATCCCCTTTTCAACTAACTAACTTTATATAAGGGCACCAAGATTATAACAACCATTACAAATTTTAATAGGACATTAAAAATAGAAATAGAAGATGACAAAATAGTTATAGTGCAAGAATCGCTCTAAAGTATCTTTTTGCAATCAAAGTAATATCTGTATTATTAATTGTACCAACAAGCCAATCATGCCTACTCCACTGGTCAACAAACAAGTGTGTCTCTGACAATGGGCTGATACAAAGCCAGCCTATTGACAGATATTAGTCCCAGAACATATACAGTTTGTGTTGTGTGGTCTTCATTGGCTTTGCATTTGTAGGTTCACATTCAAGTGTTTTTGATCAATAAATCCTAATATGTTTTAGAACAGAGGTTGGCAATCTTAAACACTCAAAGAGCCACAAAGGTCCTAACTGGAAGACCCCCCCCCCTTCAATTTTGAAGCCAACTGGAAGTCTGGTTCCCCCACCATAGAGTCTCCTCCTAGCACGGCATCCTTTTTCTACTACCTGTCCTAACCGAAAGCCCTTTCAATTGAGGAACCAACTGGTAACAGGGAGCCGTAGCAGAGGGATGAAAGAGCCACATGCAGCTCCAGAGCCGCAGGTGCTGGGCCCTGTTTTAGAAGTACTCACAAGAATGCTTTTTGCAATTGCAGTAGATTTGTGGTTCTACTCTGTAGAATACGTTCTCCCGTAAAGAGGACTTTCTCATTGCTTTATGATGTTCCAGGAATTATTGAAGATGAAGCTTCTCCAGAGGGTATTCAATGTGCATATTTTATTTATATGGCAACTGTGATACAGTGGGGGAGTATGCTGCCAAATCTTAGCTCATAATTCAGAATGCAGACTGGAATGAAAAAGGATCCATCAGTTTAAAGAAAGTCTGCCAGATAAAATATGGCATAAATGCTCAACACTGTGGAAATGTTAATTTACGTTTGCGCAATCAGTTGAAAATCAAGGAGTTGCTACAATTATGGGGAAAAAAGGAAGCCATCATTTATCTCCATATTATCTCCCCCCCCCCTTCTCCCTATATCTCACATGAAAAATCAGAGTAGTCATGTAATACAGTTGCAAACTTTAGAAAGTTCTGGGCCCAAGGGCTACTTCATAAAATTACCCACTTCCCAAACACTTTATAGAAACAAAAGAAAGCAAGTCCAGGAATCTATTTTTTTACAGAAGCCAAGCGGATGTCTCAGAGACATTCTGAGCAAGAGGTGAATATACAGTATATTCATCTCTTGCTGTTCTTCGCTCATAACTGCCATGTAGAGACATGCTTTCCTTCAGTCTCCAAATCCATGTATTTCTCTAATCTCTTTCTATATAAATGGGTCTGTGTGTGTGTGTGTGTGTGTGTGTGTGTGTGTGTGTGTGTTCCAGCATAACTCTAGAACGCCTTGAGCCATTTCAACTAAACTTGGTACACAGATTACTTACCCCTGGAAACAAACAAATACTGTGGCGGTAAGACACCCCTAACACCGCTCAGGGCATGTGTTCTGTTAAGAGCCTGTTGTTCCTTAAACCAGCTTCTACCGTACTGCCTTAAAATGGCTTCTACTGTACAGCGCTGTGGAGTTGCCATGGTGATGGCTTCACAGTACTCCACAAGGGGCCTCCCTCTGGTAAGGAGAGTTGGGATAAATAAATACTCAGGCAGCGCTGGGTTATCAGCTAGTTTCCTTTTAAAATCCAAGCTAGTGACCATTACTCTGTGATTGCAATGACTTTCACAAGCTAATTCTGTGCAGTAAAGAAAAGGAGTTTTCTCTTGCCTGTCCTATATCTTAGTTTCATTGGATGGTGTTAGTTCCTAATTCTTTGAGAGAGGGAAAAAAATGTCATTGTGTCCAGTTTCTTCTTGCCATCCGTGATTTTGTACACCTATTTGTCCGTGTTCTTGATAGTTTTTTCTAAGCTTTCTTTATGAGCAGAAATGAAATAAACACCATGCTTGGTGGCATACCATGTGACTGAAAAGTTTGTTATTAACATTCACTTCTTAATAAGAGGACTGCAGTGTGTTATTGCTAAAATAACGCAAGACCTGTTTGATGGCTTGGATTTCATTCTAAAAAGATGCTTCATAGTATGTGAGCATATAAGCCACGGTGGCACAGTGGCAGAGTGCAGTATTGCAGGCTACTTCTGCTGTCTGCCGGCTGCCTGCAATTTGGCAGTGCAAATCTCACCAGGCTCAAGGTTGATTCAGCCTTCCATCATTCTGAGGTGGGTAAAATGAGGACCCAGATTGTTGGGGGCAATATGCTGACTCTGTAAATCACTTAGAGTGGGCTGTAAAAGGACTATGAAGTGGTGTATAAGTTTAAGTGTTATTGCTATATAAATGTAACACCTGTCTATAGCTCCTTAAAAACAGATGTTCACATCCCATGGGCTTCAAACCATTTTCGGGGGGGAATTGAATTGAATCTGAAACATCCCTAACTTGCATTTACTTTATCAACATATTAGCACTAAAGGTAAATTAAATGGGAGCTGTATGTCAACTGCTTCTGAATCGTAACAAACTCTGGATAATAACATAACTGGTTTTCATTTCTTTTCTCCTCCCTTTTTAACATTTAAAAAAAATCAAACTGTGTTGTAAAATAACTATCCATGTAAAGCTAGAGGCTTTTCTTGTTTATTACAATTGAGTTTCAGTTGAACTGATTTCAAGGAGATCTGGTTATTGTAAGTTTGGTGGTGTTTTTGCTACAGATCAAATTTTTGCTGTGTTCCAATTCTTGACAAACTAGTAGGATATGTTTTAGACCAAAAGGGGAAAAAAGGAATCTTAACATTTCACGCTCTCAACTAAACTAATTACTTGCAGATTCCATTTACAACTGCTTTGATTGCAATCAAAGAAATTATTTACCAGAGCTATACAATGGTTGGCAAGGTGGCCTTATGAGGTCAACATAACACTTGCAGAGGTTGATTTGATCACTGTTAAAATAAAAATACCTAACCAATTAAAACAATCCCTACTGTTCTACCCAAATTTTGAAAGGTTTACAGAAAACGGAATTGATATCATTGTTTGCTTTTCTTTTTGCAAGACTTAGTTTTTAAAATATAGTGTGTTTGTGTGTGTGTGTGTTTCCTTTTACAAAACATATACTTTGTTTACAAGATAGGGGATTTAGAAAAAGAAGAATAGCAGTGAATGCTGTTTTTCCACTTCTTTTTTTTAAAAAATTTTGGACAAAATTAGAGTTGCTAGATTTCCATATCCTAGGGCACTGATAGCTAAACTTTTTGTCATCGTATGCTGAAAGTGGCAAACGTGCACGCGAAAGCATGCTCATGTGCCCACACTCATAATGCAATGCGCGTGCGATCTCCCCGTGTGATTCCCCCCCACATGCATGCAAGACCCCCCATGTGTGCCCCACTCCCCCTTGTGCCCCACCCCATGCATGCACGCATGACACCCTGTGCATGTGCACGTGATCCCTTTGTGCTCTCCTCCCACCCACACATGCACCCCACCTACCTCGCCCATTTTTTACTTCCAGATTGGTGCAGGAGGCATGTCCCCCTGGCCTGTTTTGGGCTGGAAGGCCTCCTGCACCAACCTGTTAAGATTCTAACCCCACTCGAATTGTGTGACTGTTGTGTTTTTAATAATGATGTATTGTCTTTATGTTAGAAATTGTTTGTCCTTCCCCGCCCCTTTTTTGAACTGTGAGCCGCCCTGAGTCCCCCCAGGGAAAAGGGCGGCATACAAATAAAGGGAAAATGAAATGAAATGAAAATGTAAGCAAAAAAATCAACGAGGCGGGGTGGGGCACATTCACAGGGGTGAGGCAGATGTGGGGGGTGGGGCACATGTGGAGGGTCACACATGCATGCATGGGAGGGGGAGCAGAACACCCGGGGGGATCATGCGTGCATTGCATTATGGGGACGGGCACGCAGGCACATTGTCACAGGCACATGCTTTCAGCACTTGGCAACAAAAAGGTCACCTGGCATCATTGCCCTGGGCTATGAAAATCTAGCAACTCTAATTTTGTCTGAAGTTTTGTCTGAAATCACTGAAAAAGTGATACTTTGCAACTGGGTAATATTTATGATAGCTGCACTGTCCTGGATCCTGGGACCCTGTTCTGTGATCTTCTGAGAAGCAAAGTCAGTGGGGAAGCCAAATTATTCAACAACTGCAGTGATTCACTTAATAACTGTGGCAAGCAAGGCTGTAAAATTGGGGGGGGGAGCTCACTTAACAACTGTCTAACTTAACAACAGAAATGATTGGCTCAATTATGGTTGTAGGTACAGGACTACTTGCACCCAGCAGTTAAACACACTCTTAAAATTAAGTTTTGAATTAATTGTTCAAAAATATCCCTGAGTGGTATGGCCAATAGGTTTTTTTCCTTCCTTTAATTGTAGTCTTTTGTCCATTTCTGATTCCCTAGAGAGTGTCCAACTTCAAAGTCTCAACGTGTCTTTTTAAGACAATTCAAAAGAAAAGCATTCTTATAATTCATTCCAAAAATTTATTTCAAATGCATGTTGATCCTTTGTAACCTTTGTAACTTTCCAAAATCAAAGTTTTAATCTCCCCTTTGCTGTTTATTTGAAAAGAAAAACAAAATGAAATTGTTAAACTTAACAGTATGTGTAAAACCTCTTCGACTAAGGATTACAGGAAACTCACCATCCCATATAACAGTGATGGCTAGCCTTTTTGTTGCCGCATGCTGAAAGCATGCACACCCATAATGCAAGACAGGATCCCCCCATGTACGCCCCACTCCCTGCGCATGTGCGCACAATTCCCTCGGCACTCCTCCACCCCCCACCCATGCGTGCATGACCCCCAAATGTGTGCCCCACCTCCCACACATGCGTGGCAGAGACTTAAAAGCCAGCTGGCTGGTGGGAGGCACCCACGCAAGCTGAGCTGGGGCAACGGCTCGCGTGCCAGCTCTGCGTGCCATCTGTTTGGGCTACGATGGGCTTTAGACCGCAGGACACAGAGGTGCTTCTTCCTTCTTCTGCAGCTCCCGCACGCACCCATAAGTTCCCCCATCACCAGTATATAACTTGTCAATCCAAAGGTTCCTAATAACTGAAGAGTAATTAGCAAACAATATTCCAAAAGTAAATAGAATAGAATAGAATAACAGAGTTAGAAAGGACCTTGGAAATCTTCTAGTCCAACCTCCTGCTTAGGCAGGAAACCCTACAAGTGACTCAGTGGTGGGTTTCAATTTTTTTTAGAACCTCTTCTGTAGGTATAGTCTGCTTTGTGGGCATGGCTTGCCAACCATGTGACTGGGTGGGCGTGGCCAACTTGTAAAATGTGGTGAAAGTCACTTATCAATGCTCTTGCTTAGCAACCCAAATATTGGCTCAGAAACTCTGGCATTTGAAGCACACAAGTCTTAAAGCTGTCAGGTTACAAGACCCTTGCACCCCTAAGCCTTTAGAAAAAAAAACAGGAGTGTTCAAACTTGACAGCTTTAAGATTTGTGGACTTCAACTCCCAGAATTCCTCCTCTTGCTCTTCATCTTGATGATGTGCGGACAGGCGGGGGGATGGAGCTGGAACCAGTTCTAAAGAGCACTGTAGATTTGTGGAACCTCTTCTATAGAAGAGGTTAGAACTGGCAGGAACCCATCCCTGAAGTGACTAGAAAGAGAGATTAGTATGAGAACTAAGTACTCTTTTTGTTGAAGGCACCAGCCATGGTTTGAGTAAAAAGATGCCATTTCTTCATCTCCCAGAGCTCTGAACTGCCAGAGACCACTATCATGTAGCTTCCTGAGGAGTAACCCTATGAAGTCCTTTGGGGCAATTTCAAGACTATCAGTTGCAAAAGGTTACAAAGCAATGTTTAAGATTTGGGGGCTCTTAGACTTTGCTATTACTTCTTTACCTACAGCTAGCATTAAAATTTAAAATATCCAAAAAGTGTTTGCTCGTGGTAGGCATAAACTTTTTAAAAAAATATCCTTGTTATTGTAAGGCCTGGTTGTTTACATTTACAGAGCTCACTGTCAACCACTAATCAATAATCAAGAGGGGTGGGTGGGGGTGGGGTGGACATGAGACCACCAAAACAAGTGGACATCATCAAGTAGTGCGTGAAACTTACCAGACAGCAAAAGGTTCGAGGTTCGAGGTTCATTTTATTTATATGCCACCCTATTCCCAGCGGGACTCAGGGCGGCGCACAAACCCAAGGAGGGATAGGGAAACACAAAAACTACAACAAAAAGTACAGGGCATTTAAAACAACCAACAGCCACACTATTCGAGAGGGGAAGGGAACTCATCGACCCCAGGCCTGCCGACACAGCCAGGTTTTAATGGCTTTTCGGAAGGCCTGGAGAGAGGTGAGGGTCCGAATCTCTGCGGGGAGCTCATTCCAAAGGGCCGGAGCCGCCACAGAGAAGGCCCTCCCCCGAGTAGTGGCCAGATGACATTGGCTAGTAGACGGAACCCGGAGGAGGCCTAATCTGTGTGATCTAATGGGTCTTTGGGAGGTAATTGGCAGCAGGCGGTGTCTCAAGTACCCAGGTCCAATACCATGAAGGGCTTTATAAGTGACGATTAGCACCTTGAAGCATATCCGCAGACCAATCGGTAACCAGTGCAGCTCGTGGAGGATAGGTGTAACTTGGGTGTACCGAGGTGCACCCACAATCGCTCGCGCGGCTGCATTCTGGACGAGCTGAAGTCTCCGAATGCTCTTCAAGGGCAAAACCTTTTTGGCAGGCAAAAAAGATATGAGCGCTGCCTGAGACATGGCCTTACAGAGAAGAGTTGAGGTTGTTGCGGTCATACTGTAAAAATACTCCAACACAGAATGAAGTATTCATGGAAATCATGCAGAATCTCAGAACTGAAGATCTGTCTCGCCTTACATGAAGTCCCCCCACCAGGAAATCACCGGGCAAAAATGCAGTTCATAGGAAAGTACGAAAGCAAAAGCCTGGATTGATTGATTGAGTAAAATTTTAAAAAATGTACAGTAATGAAAATATGCACTGTAAGAAACAAGAAAACAAAACTTCAAGCATTTAGCTAAAGCGAGGTAAACAGAGCTGCCAAATTATTAATCACAGAATAATTAAATCCATTTTTCTTACAGCACTAAGCTGTTATCCTAATTAGCGCTCATTAATCAAGTGTTAGTTATCATCCTAATTATTTCTAAGTTGAAACTGCTCACGTTTTTTCAACAGACTTGCCCCGCTAAGTAAGTAATTATGATCCTATACCACAGAATCAAAGTTCCTACACAACACCTCAGCTCCAAATCTGGGAAAATATCCTGAGTAATGATGGCACATGCAAATTGCTCACTTTCTTGACACTTGTCTGAACTCTATCGAAGATCATCTGATGATGCTCCAGATTACATACGGTTATGGACATACGAGACAAATTGGAATTGCACCGATTTTGTTGTTATTATGTCTTGTATAAACTAAATCCTGCATTTTTCCATAAGAATTTCATGCCAGGCATCACAGAAGGATAATCAGATATGTCTTTTAATAATAATCGGGACTCAAAATGTGAAAACACACACACACACACACACACACACGGACTATTGCACTCTGTGGGATACATTTCTCAGCCAGCAACTTCAGACCCAAGGATTTCATTAAAGTTTGATTATAATAATCTATTCATGCAAGCATAAATTTCTCTTGGGGTACAAATAATGTTACTATAATTCTCCAAGACCCAAAAACCGCAAATCAATCTACTTCTCATCTTTCTTTCTCGGTTTCTTTCTCAGTCAGTTTATTAGCACTTTTTTTGGGAGGGGGGGAGCTTTCCTTGAAATTATTTAGCTTCCCTTTAGACTAATGCACACCACACAGTCTATATTTGAGTTTGGCCAACTGCTGATCCTTCTCTTAATCATGATAATTAATTATATCATGCAATTGAGCAAAGCTGTAATTCATCTCACTTTCCGAATCAACTGCTTTATAGGTTTGCATCATTTGTTTGATTGTTCCTCTCTAGATTGTTTCTCAAGAGTCCTAGGTTGCTTGTATGATTTTTAAAATCATTCTAAAGCACTTTTTGATCATTTTTAAATGTGCTTTTGGCATAGAAACACCTATGGCCCACGTGCCAATAATTACCTTTAGGAAAAAGGCTGGCAGTATATTTTGGTCTACATTTTCTCATGTTGGCAAAAATATGGGTCTCGTTTCTTCATTTTTTTATAAAAAAAATCATGGATTTCGAAACCAACATTTTGAACCTGATGTTTCTTATACAAAATGCTTAAATTAATGTTCAAAGCATTCTATGCCTTTCGGTCTTGCAGTTAAAGTATGCCTACAGGAAGTTAAACAATGATCTTGTGGGCGGGGGGGGGGGGGACCCAAAATATTCAGGACTTTTATTCTCTGTTTGCCTGGAGTCCATCAAAATAAACATAAAACTCACATTTGTCAATTTCATATCACTTAAAAGTACCTGGTTTTTTTCCCTTCCAGAGTATAGGTAGTCCTCAGCTTATGACCACGATGGAGCCCAACATTTATGTTGTTAAGTGAAAATTTGTTAAGTGTGTTTTGCTCCATTTTACGACTTCCTGCCACATTTGTTAGGTGAATCACTGCAGTTCTTAAATTAGTAACGTTTTGTTAAGTGAATCTGGTTTCCCCATTGACTTTGCTTGTCAGAAGGTCACAAAAGAGACCCGAGGGACACTGCAACCATCATAAGTGTGAAAAATGGTCATAACTCATTTTTTTCCGTGCCATTGTAACTTTGAATGGCCGCCAAATGAACTGTTGTAAGTTGAAGAAGGCTTTAATTCAAAATAGATAAAGATGATAAAGAAAATCAATGTAAATCTGGTAAGTTGTGAAAAATGATGTATTTCTCATCCAAAAATAAGATAAAATTGATTTTCATATGCTGAGTATCATTTGCCATTTTGCTGACATGGAAGCCTACTCCATTCTAAAGGGTCTTCCAAAACACTAACTAGGTATGTCAATTGGAATGGGGATAGCATCTGAGGGAAGGCAAAGCCTCATATTTTGTTCTTAATCATTTAAAAAAGCTGTTTCTATACAAATTATTTTGATCTTTTGGGTTCCTGCCAGTTCTAATCTATTTTGGCCACGCCCACCCAGTCACATGGCTGGCAAGCCACTCCCACTCAGTCACATGGCCAGCAAGCCACTCCCACCCAGTCACATGGCTGGCAAGCCACTCCCACAAAGCAGGCCACACCTACAGAAGAGGTTCTAAAAAAATTTGAAACCCACCACTGAACAGTACTTTTTAAAACAATATTAAAATGTGTTCTGCAATGCTTTAACTTTGGGCCATAATTAAGTGTTTCCTTGATAAACTAACAGTTCAACCAAGTACAAAATTTGGCCACCTGAAGCATACTTAATAGAAAACTGTGCACATATTTATTTATTATATTACTCTGAAGTCATTTAGTCACTAAATTGAATTAGATGTTTTAAAGTGTTTACCGTTTCAACATTTTTAACTGTTATTGTTTTTAGTATTCTAATTGTAATATGTGTTTTGAATTATGACAAACACACACACCGAGTCATTTTCTGAGATGGGAGACTATAGATATCAAATCAAATGAAATAAATTAATCAAATAGAAGCTGATGTTTATCAACAGTAATTATTCTAATTAATTAGAAGGGTTATAATGAAATATTTACCTTTTAAATATATAGTTATTTAAATTTTGGAATAAACTAGGTCTATAATAATTCATTTATCTCATAACCTACTAACATGACATTACAAAATGTATATTTACCTTTAAACTGGATGTTAACACAAAATTCCACAACCAGTATTTTTAATCTTAATGGGTTTGTAAGAAGATTAGACATACTGGAAGTGTCTCTGTGCTCTAACATGAGCTTCTTCTACCAATATAATGCAACGAAGAGTAACCATGCTTGAATCAACACTAAAGCCTAGAGGATATATAAACAAATTGGATGAAATGTTTGACATTTCTCATATTTCATAAACTACAGATTAAAACAGAGAGAAAACACTAAGCCAAGATTCCTTTTAGCTGTGGTTTCTTAAACAAAGCATAGTGGTTCACGCAAAATGCTAAGCCATAATTGGGAGATTGGGTGCATTAATTTAAACTCAAAGCTAACAAAACAAAACAAACAAGCCATTATAAAGTAAGTTTGAAACATAAGATTTTGGAGATAATGCCCATTGATTCTCACTGAGATTTTTAAAGAATAACTTTTAAAAATAAATGAATGAATTATATTTACTTGCTGTATATAAATGAATATAAGTAAGACCTACTGAAGAAAAATCTCCCAAGGCAACTGTTTGAAATAAAACATTTATATTACACATGGACAAAAAAAAATGTGGCACATGTGATATAAATGTTTTACTTCAGACAAAATTTAGTGTACCTCCAGATTTTTCTAACAATTGTTAAGAAATTGTTTACAATTTACAAACCATGGGCCTTACCTTATTCCTAAGAGGTCCGTAAAGGGGCATGCATAAGCGCGCCAGCGTGCCTACCGTCCCTGTCCTAATATTCACTTGTATTCATATTCATTTCATGTATTCATAATCATGTCTATACTTATATCTGTTATCTAATTCATGCTTGATGAAATAAAATAAATAAATAAAATAAATAAATTGCAATGTTCAATGCAAAAATGAGATACAGTTCCTCAAAACCTGACTGAACAGTAATTATTTTATAATAAGCCATTTATTTTAATTATACTTGATTACAAATTAATTGCAATTTCTAAAACTGAAGTTGATTTCAGTTTATCCTTGCCCTAAGCATTAACTTTTGGGCTGCCCACTAGCATGCTCTGTGATGGTACAACATGGTTTCTGCCCCAAAGAAATTCTGCATTTTGGCTTTCTAGTGTTTGGACAGATAATCCTAGTGATGGCAATTTGTGAAATACAAGAAAACCTAGTAAATGGAAGCATGAAATGTACTTGCATTGGACACAATTGTAAGCAACATCTGCTATAAACAGATCAAAAATGCCAAATTATCGTACAAAATAATTATTTGTATTTATTAGTTCGTCAAACATGTACAAGATATCAGGTGTAAATATAAACATGGGCATGAACAAAAGAAATGAATACAAATACAAAAATATGGGGACAGGAGCACAGGTACGGTAGGCAGGATGGTGCGCTTATGCACATCCCCTTTACGGACCTCTTAGGAATGGGGTAAGGTCCACGGTAGACAGTTTAAGGTTGAAGTTGTGGGGGTTCGATGATGTAACAACGGAATCGGAATCAAGCATTTTAGGCGTCGACCACTCTGTTGCTGAAGTCATATTTTCTGCAATCAAGTTTGGAGTGGTTTACCTTGAGTTTGTATCTATTGTTTCCCTGTGTATTATTGAGGTTGAAGCTGAAGTAGTCATTGACATGTAGGACATTGTAGCAGACAATTTTGACAACCGCAGGTGACATGGTTCCAGATTGTCCAAGCCCAAAATTTTGAGCCTGGTGGCAGAGGGAATTCTATTGTGAGTAGAGGAGTGGAGTACTCTTCTCATGGACCCGCTCAATCGTATTAATGTCCGATATACAGTGTGGATTCCAGGCAGAAAAGCTGTACTCGAGAATTGGCCTGGCAAAGGTTTTGTATGCCCTAGTTAGCAATACAATGTTACCGGAGAAGAAGCTTTGCAAAATTAATGCCTTGTTGGCATTATTCCCTTGTTGGCATTCAAAATCTTTCATCAAGGAGCCATTAATCTCTTTGTTTCATTCTTTTTTCTACATACTTTATAATTTTTTGGAACTTCATACCAGAAAAAGGGGATAGGTATGAAATTAAAACAAGACAATAAAAGTAGGTCGCAGGAAAAGTATATTATCTCTTCTGGGGTCTAATTTTCACTACCGTTTTTGTTTTCTCTATGTTAATTATAGTTGAATCATGCTTTCTGTCAGAAGTATTCAACCTTTATAGAGAGTTTAACAAGCAGGTTATCGTGCCATCGACTGCAAATGCAGATGCTTAGTTAATAAATTGCTGCTATGTTGCATGTTTCATACAAAGGCAAACTGGTAAAGCTAAAACAAAAATAATCCCAACCCCAAATTGGATGGAAAGCAGAGGTTGGCTTTTACCTCAGAAAACCAGCTTATTCCTATGAATCCAATGTTCTGCTGTTCTGTATTCCCTCCACAGTTCTCTGATCTCCTCCAGTTTCCAGGACACAAGATTTCCCAGCTCACAACATCTACTGATCAGATCCAAGTATTTATCCTAACTGCTAGCACTGCCTGTCTCTAACTTTAGAATTATCACACCTGCACAAAGAACCTTCCACAAGACTTCTTCTCCACATTACTCTTTCCAATTCCATGCCCTAGTTTTCCCACTTAGGCACCCCTCTTGTTGAGCCGCTTTCAGCAGCCTTCAATTTTTCATTCTTTCCTCTTACTAGGTTATGCCATAGACAGTGATGGCTAACCTTTTTGTCCTCGTGTGCCGAAATCGTGCGTACACATGTGCATGCACACACCCATAAGGCAATGTATTCCACCCTTGCATACCCTCATGCTTCCCCATCCCCCTGTGCATCCACATGGCCCCCCATGCTCCCCCCCATGCATGCACACATTTTGCAGGCCTCCCTGCAGCCTCCTGGGACCAAAAATGGGGCACAGTGGGGAGTCCCACACCTCCGTGCTTCCCCAGCCCCCCCCATGAGCATGTGATATCCCCACTCCTGCACATGAACACACATCTTCCGCATGAATGGCAGAGACCTGAAAATCAGCTGGCCAGCAGGAGGCGCATGGTGGAGCTGAGCTGGGTCACCTGTGGCACGCATGCCATAGATTCGCCGTCACGGCCATAGACACTTAAGGAATTTCATTGAATACAGGGGTACCTCATTCTATGTCAACCTATTGATGTTAAACCCCATTCAACCATATTAAAAAGGCATGTTCCTCTCATTCAGCCACGTTATAAAAAAGTTTGCACACATTTCCCCCAAAATCTGGTTTAAGATTACTCATTTTCCTTGCATGAAGTTTTAAGGGAAAGAGAGGAAAACCCTCATTATTCATTTTAAGAAATTCATTTCAGGAAGAATAATGTTGAAAGTGAACAAATTAGGACATTCTGAACACATGAAAAACTAACCAGTGGAAGATTAATTGCTTTGTGTGAGAGATAAGACAAGTTAAGACGGTTGGAAAAGGGGAAAAAAGGATTCCAGAAATTATGTGTTGAGATATCATAGATTTCTTCTTTGCCAGACCACATTAACAAGAATAAGAAAAGGTCAAATGTTTTTTCTACTTGCTGATTATCTGAATGGAGTTGGCCAGACAAAACGGTATAATCAAGAGCTTGCAGTTACATGAAAATTCAACAGAGTTCTATGCTTGAATCCATGTTTGAAAATGCTACTTAGAAATGACATATTAAAATATGAAATATTCTTCCCATGTATTTGCATTCCTTGCTCTCATTTGTTCTTGTTCCCCCCTCAGTGGTGGGTTTCAATTTTTTTTACTACTGGTTCTGTGGGTGTGGCTTGTTTTGTGGGTGTGGCTTCTTTGGTGGTCATGTGGCTGGGCGGACGTGGCCAACTCAATGTCACTCACATCAAGGGGTGCCTTTCTTGGCCCCTCCCCTCCACCATTCCATGTCACAGCCAGCCTCAACGTATCTATAGTTCTGTAAAAATGTTCACCTTTCTCGACTTTATTATCTATATGTACTTTAGTGGACCACTGAAAGGCGGAAATGGCTCACATGCTTTGCCCAAGAATGTGATAGGCTACAGACTTTTAAGGGACTGCCACAAAGAAGGGGTGGGCAATGTATTTTCCAAAGCAGCAGAAGGCAAAACAAGAAGCACTGGATGGAAACTGAACAACGAGAGAAGCAACCTAAAACTAAGGAGGAATTTCCTGACTGTAAGAACAATTAACCAGTGGAAAAGCTTGTCTCTAGAAGTTCTGGATGCTCCAACACTGGAAGCTTTCAAGAAGAGACTGGACAGACCCTCCCTCCCTCCCTCCATCTCTCTCTCTCTCTCTCTCTCCATTCAGGGGATAGAAGTTTTGCCACTAGCCTGGCAGTCCAGCTCGAGCCATGGGTTTTTAAAAAAAATTATTTTCCCTACAGGGGTGGGAAGCGTGCCTCTGCCTGCATAACTGGGGGGAGACTCTCCACCCTACAAAAACCAATGGCTTGAAAGTGGCTCCTCTACCACCACCACCCATTCCCCAGCTCCTTTCCCCAAACAACTCCCCCATTGCAAATGCAGCGTGCCATTCAGGTAGGAAATGCCTGGAAGGCAATAAAGCCCTCCTGCTGCACTGGTGGGTGGTAGGCAGTATGCCCTGGTTATGGCTTATGGTGCTCCGGAGGACCCACCCACTCTTTTTTCTTGCCATGTATATGTACACACTCAAACTAGACTGTGATGTTTCTCTGTGTCATGTATGCATGTGTGCATAATAGTTATCTTTTGAGAGGTGAATGCAATGAAATTTCATTTTAATGTATGCTGATTAGTGTAGATTTAAAGTGTCAATATTCTATTCTACTTATGTAGTAGCAATCATGTCTTACAATTGTGCAGAATTTTGCCACACTATTACTATAAGCAATATTCCCGCCTTAATCTTATAAATATGGAAATGCAAAACAAAGCAACCTGAACATTTAAGTAAAGTACCTATAATATACAGAATTTAAAACTATTCTCATTGTTTATTTTTGCAACATAGAAGTGCATGGCTAATATTTTCTATTGTTCTTGATTCACCAAGGAAAGTCCATTCCTTTAATACTATTCTATCTAGCTGGTAAAACTGCTGAAGACAGCATATAATGTAGTGGTTTAACAAATGTTTTCTTGTATTGAATATTCTGGCTGTCTTTAACACTTACACATTTATCTCTTTATTGTAAAATTGCAAGAAAAATGCTGTAAAATGTAAGTGTAAGGCATTCTGCTAAAACCACAAACATTCTCTTCATTATACATACATTCCTCACACATGATTTGTCCTATTAATATGAGATTTGCTATGGAAGACGGTTTTGGGTAAGGAATACAAGCTGGAATACACATTTCAAAAGACACAGACACAAACCATCTGAGTTATAGCAGCTTAGATCAGTTTTGGAAATCTTCAAAAATTATTATTATAATACCATTTTTAAAAAAAACAAAAGCAATTTATAGTCATGACGCTTGCATTCTGAATTACTGGAAGTATTAGACTTATCTAGTTTAATAGGTTTAATACTTCCAGGAATTCAGAATGCAAGAGTCATGTCGTATACTTTTAACCTTGAACAAGTTTCTCATGTCTGTATTACATGATTTGGTGAGAAAAGACTTATCATGGCAAGAGTGCAGCTGAATTATAACAGCCTTCGAATGATCCTTTCGAAATGGCAAGTGATGATTGGGTTGAGCAATTCGGCTCTGCAGCAGATTTTAAGCTGACATAGGACTGTTTGGGTGCAGTAGTATACTGTCTATTCTTTTGCCCTCATTTTTAAAACGTACTAGACTGCTGAAACTGTATTTAATTAACAGTTCATTTATCACTTTTATTTTTAAATTCTTCAGAAATAAAATTATACCTCTTCAAAAGTTTTACAATGACTATTTAAATGGGGCCTTTTGGAAGCTCAGGACTTTAGTTTAACAATTTATATCAATAAGAACATACGTAGCACAATTCTAAGAAATACCTATCAGAATATTTTCAATTTAACATAGCCTGGTACTTGATCACAAAAGTCTAAGCCAGGTCAGATAATACTGGAAGGGGAGATCACCATAAAATGGACTGTACTGAGGAAACAACAACAACCACAACAACAGAAGATTCCCATCAGTCACAACTGAAACATAATTTTACATAAATTCAGAGACTGACAGACAGCCTCCTTAAATGCAATATTCATTGCAGCTATCCAAAAATACATTCTGAAACTGTCTATATAACTTTATATTCCTTTTTCTGTTTTCAGGTATCTATTTCAAATGATGTTATTGATGCATTTCCAGAGAAGTAAACATGTAAAATGAAGATTATATCTTTATTAAGATGTATTAAGATGCATTCATTATTAAGTAATAATGAAACTACTTAATTATTTTGCATATAAAAATGTCTTCTAAGGGTATCAAATTTAATCTTTGATGTTAACTTCTACAGAAGAATGATGGAATCCTTAAATTTACAAACAGCATGAAAAAGTCAGTTTCATAAATATAAATGAATTCTCCATGCTTAATTAACTAAAACTGCTGTAGTTTAAAGCTTGTCCACTGGAGAAGAGCCTAATGCTGGGAAACATTGAGGGCAAAAGAAGAAGGGGACGACAGAGAAGGAGGTGGCTTGATGGTGTCACCGAAGCAGTAGGCATGAGCTTAAATGAACTCCAGAGGATGGTAGAGGACTGCATGGGGTTGCAATGGGTTGGACATGACTTCGCAACTAACAACAAAATTCTCTTCACTAGTGAAAATAGCTTAGTTTTCTGCAGAAAAAGGTATTTTTTGGATACAAAGATAAACCTTCTTCCTTATATAATTTATTTATATATACTTTGAACATATAGATAAGCCTAATAAGTCAATGTACCAATAAGGCTGATTTACCAGCGTGTACAGAACTACTCCTTCCCCCTACCAAATAAACCAAATACCACTGGATACAGAGGAATGCTAATTCATGCAATATATTATTCTGTAAATAGAGATTAAATTATGTCTTAGAAAAAAATGCGGAAACAGAATTGTAGCTAGGATATTCTTTTATTAAGATTGGCATGGGATATATTTTGTTTGGTCAAAAAACATTTTGTCCAGATGAGAAACTGGTACCAATATTGCAAGCTAAATAAATAAAGATTTAGAATCAACATCAATCCCATATCTATTTAGATCACATTTTATATATATTATACTCAGTTTTATTTTAATTAATAAATACTGTTCATATGGTATAATTTCCTGTTAGTTCAGAATTCTTGCCTATTCCCCAACTTGATGAAGTAATATTATATTGTAGAGCTCATCAAATATTTGGATTCTAGTCAATTAGTTGAAGGTTCTTAGCAATAGTAAAACTTCTTTGGAGAATGATTTGTTTAATTAAATCTGCAGTGATTTGAGAGACCACATTTGGAGTACAGAAATGATATTATGAGTACACGCAACAGCATATCAAGATAAATGTTTCCTTCTTAAATTATTCTCCCACTGTTCAAAATTGAGCTTCCCCCCCACCCCAATCATACATTTGGATTTAGTTTAACATTCATCTCAGTATTGTCAAGCGACAGAAATTTGTATCAATGTTTCCTAAAAGTTTATACTGGAACAAGAAGTATTTGAGTTTTTGCCAATTGCAGAGCGGTGGGTTGCAAAGCCATTTGCAACTCACTGAGACTTTATGTTTGTAAAAGCTTAGTTTTTCTGATAACTAGTGTTTTTTTTGTAAAACAGAAAGGAATATAGAGGAATTATTTTAAAAATATAATACGTGCTTGCTTTGAGCTTTGAACTCTTTGTCAGGCAATGAAAGAAAGAAAAAAAATCCATCCTAAGTGGAAGTAATTGGCAAATCCCATCTGTGAAATATATGCATGTCATGGGAATAATTTCCTCCTATAACTTTCTCATGGCACAAACATTTTTTCTAGATCCACATCTGAAGGAAAAATCTGAAATCAAACCACAGCCTGAATGAATATAGTTACTGTAGAAGGCAATATATGATTCTAGGAACTTTAACTTTGTTCACCTTTGCTCAAAGTCTATGGCATATTACAAGTTCTGGCATATGTACCAATATGGTATCTAGTAATAAATAAGGTGCACAGCGGTGCCTCCTTGATCTAAATCAGTGATTTGTGAGACATTAATGCATTACTTTGCCCCCATATTAGAGCTATATAAAAAAGGACTGAAGGGAAGGAATGCTAGGTTCTATTCTAGAATGGTTCCTCATAGCTGTTGAACAAAGTAGAAAAACAACTTGTACCACTATCACTTTCTACAACTGCTTAGACCAGTGATGGTTACAGAGCCAAGGTGGCGCAGTGGTTAAATGCAGCACTGCAGGCTACTACAGCTGACTGCAGTTCTGCAGTTCGGCTGTTCAAATCTCACTGGCTCAGGGTTGACTCAGCAGTCCATCCTTCCGAGGTGGGTAAAATGAGGACCCGGATTGTTGTTGGGGGCAATATGCTGGCTCTGTAAACTGCTTAGAGAGGGCTGAAAGCCCTATGAAGCGGTATATAAGTCTAACTGCTATTGCTATTGCTAACTAATTCCAGACTGAGTACCCAAAGCGTGTGTGAGTGAATGCACACACACGCAAATGCGCACACGCATGCCTGAACCCTCAAAATGCAATGCGTGCGTGCGTGCCGTGCAAGCATGCGCCCCCAGCATGCACCCCCTGTGCATGCATGTGCAGGGCCCTGTGCTTTGCCCCGGGCATGCATGCGTGCCTCCCTGCGCATGCCCCACACCCACTCATGTGCGGCAGAGACCCGAAGACCAGTTGGCCCCTGGGAAACGTGTGTGCATGTGTGGCAGAGCTGAACTGGGGTGATGGCTTACGTGCCCACAGAGAGGGTGCTGTGTGCCACCTCTGGCATGCCTGCCATAGGTTTGCCATCACGGGAATAGACTTTTGCTACTCTGAAGGCCCAATAACTCTTGAAAGAACAAATGTGTGCAGAAAGAGAAAGCAACCCATCAGGAATATTGCATGTATAGGAACTGGAAAATAGCAAAATTGCCATGAATATGAGACAGACAAATAGCAGCTATGTTGAAGTAGTAAACTATAACGCCTCTCCAACAGAAACTTCCTCCAATATTGTCTCTCAATCCTGTTCATTCTTTATCTATGAAGATCCTTTCTTCATCAGTAAAGGCTACAATAAGTCTGGATCTTGCTATTATACTTTCCTCTGCTCCAAATCAGGAGCCATTTCAAAAGGCAACTTGATTTTTTTATGACGTAAATCTCTACAAGTGATGTTGAATCTGGCAGTATAAATAAATAAGCAAATAAATTTAGACAATAGCCTGAGAAAAGTCAGGGAGCAGGCCTATTGCACATATTGATCTGCCCAAAATTATTTCTGTACTATTTATCTGCAGCAAGGCATGTGAAAAAATATCCATAATCCATAATCTCCATAATTTGGAGCCCTTTCGTAGGAAGCAGTTCAAGGATTTGGACCGAGGAATTATGGATGTGGAATAAGCTGATCCTTTCTTCTGATCACTTTTGTGTTTCTTAGGATATCCCTAGAGTTACTTGTTAATAGTTATAAAATTAACTGCTCTCTAATTTTGGTAATAAAATTAGAGAGGCATAGCAGGTGTAGCAATGCTCAGTTTCAATGGCCACATTGTTATCATTATTATTATTTATCAAATTTAAATAATGCCCATTCTCCAGTAAGGCAAGTTTGTACAGCTTACAGATCATAAAAAGATAAATAGAAAAATAGAAAAACAATTAAAAATTTAAAATTATGCAAGAAAACAGAACCAAGGAGATAGACAGCACCGGGATGAAGTCTTTTTACCCTGTCAACCACCTCCAGAGGTAGGTGGCCCCTTCGGGGCTCCAAGCCAATTGGCAAAACCAAGTATTAATACCCTTCCTGAAAGCCAAAATGATGGGAGCAGTTCTCAGTTCTGATAGCAGAATGTTCCATACGTTTTGGGCCATAGCAGAATAGATTCTTTTCCTTGACCACACCCACCAAAATTCTTTAGTAGACAGGGTCCAGTGTGGGATTCAGCCGGTTTGCACCTATTCGGGAGAACCGGTGGTTAACTTTCTAAGCAGTTCCTAGAACCGGCGGTTGGAAGAAATCTCCTTTTGCTTTTTTCTACTTTACAGGGCTAATCTGGTAAGTAAGGCAGGAATGAAACATTCTGGTGTTGTTTCTAGCCTCATCTCTATTGCCCTGCTTACAGAAACTGCCTCTCCATTAACCCTTATTACATTATAACACCTAAGGCAAAGCAGCGCCCATCGGTGTGAGAGATGTTGAGTTGGCCACGCCCACATGATCACCTGACCACCGAGCCCCGCCTACGCAGCTGGTCATTAGGGCAGAGAATCGGTTGTTAAATTATTTGAATCCCACCACTGACAGGGTCAATAGCAGACCACTTCCACTGGAGTGAGTGAAGCAGTTAGTTACATTGGCATAGAGACATCTTCTCCGATACTTGTACCCCACATAAGCAGCCTGTAAGTATTCCACAAGCAATCTATAAACTTCCAAAATAAGTTTCCCACTTCACCCACAAGATGTAAATGCAAGCTTTTGAAAAGTCTAATTCCCACTAGAGAGATATTTGGAGAAGGAAGGAAGGAAGGAAGGAAGGAAGGAAGGAAGGAAGGAAGGAAGGAAGGAAGGAAGGATTGCTTGAATACTATTGGTATGAGTTTTTTAGGAATGGAATTCATGCCATGTGGTAAAGAAAAGTGATAAAGGGTGTGAGTCAGCTAGTAAATAATGATATATAGTACACACATGTGAGTGTATCACCTGAAAATTATATCAGGAACAGCATGTGCACAAAGAATGGACGTTGCATTCTTTCTGGGATCCATTTGTCAATTTCTTATTCCTGCCAAAGACTGCATCAGGGATTAGCTAGATTTTACAGATGTTTTGGATTAAAAAGATATTACATTAGATTTATATTTTAACATAAAATTAAAGCATACAGAAAACATGTGTGTTATTCCTTCATGAGCGTCTTCATTGATGATAAAATAATGCATATTATTAACTCTACATTTTGTCTTTTTCTTCATATAAGCCAACTCAAGGCAAAGTTTAGAGTGGGAGGGAGGGCTATAGAGATAAAGGTTTAGCCTGACTATCAATTATACTTTGTTTAATAACCTTAACTGCTGATGATCTGGTATCATTTAACAACATTTCCTTATTTCATTTGCAGGAATTTCTATTTTGTTTATTCTTTTTTTTTATTTCCACTCTTAAACAGAGATTTTTGTTGCTCTGGCCTCTTGGAGGAATATGAAAAACTGGATATTGCTGGGTAAACATAAATTTAATTCAGACTAATGATGGTGCGAGCCAACTAATTACTGCTGATTTATAAAAGTCACAGAGATTGGTATCAATTCAAGCAAGAGTGATAGTTAACATAGCTACAAAGTTTTAATTTGTCCCTAGATATTTGATCTACCATTCTAGGCAGATTTGATTTGAGTAGCAGTGCCAAAAGTTTCTGCCACTTCAGAGCTTTCTGACAGTAGTGGAAAACATCCAAATAAAACAATTGCATTAACTTGAATTTCCTTATAAACTCTAGCATAGGACCCTGAAATTATAATACAATACAGTACAGACAGACAGATAGATGACAGCTAGCTATCATTTATAGCTAGATATTAGATTCAGAGGGCCACATCAATCCTTTGAGTAGTATCCAATGTAGCATCAAATGATCAATTAATCACCTTTTTTAAACATTCCTCATATTGCTGATCTTACATCATTTCAGGGCATTTTAGGAAGTTCATTGAAGTCATACTAATCAGATATAGCATCCCAAATGTCTCCTGTTGCTTTTCGTTGTTTTTTTTTTTAAACCAATTTGATGGGAAATTTATTGCTTTTCATTATTTTTTTTAAGAAGAGAATTTCCCTGATGGTCACATCATTGGACTGGGAGCGTTTGCACTTACCTTGATTGTGAAAGGACCAAAGAGAAGGGAATATCTTTGTTCAGGGTTGACTTCCCACGCTTCCACATCCCTAGGGGAGACCCCTTGAAATGATGCCCAATATGTCTGTTGTTTTTTTTTCCGGATCAGGGAGTCTGACTATTTATTTATTTATTTATTAGACTTATATACCGCTTCATAGGGCTTTCAGCCCTCTCTAAGCGGTTTACAAATTTTTTTTTTAGCAAATTGAGTCAGCAACTTGCCCCCACAGTCCGGGTCCTCATTTCACCCACCTCGGAAGGATGGAAGGCTGAGTCGACCTTGAGCCAGTGAGATTTGAACCACTGAACTGCAGATCACAGTCAGCTAAAGTGGCCTGCAGTACTGCACCCTAACCACTGTGCCACCTCGGCTCTCGACTAGCTAGAAAGGCTGCTGAGGACGAAGAGCCTGCCACATTTCACAATGCAGGACATTGAAAAACACCACCACCATAAATAAATAAATAAATATCTAAAAAAAAATTAAAAGCATCTTGATAGTAAGACAGAAAAACGAATGCCTCCTTTACAGGGGGAAAAAATAATAAAAACATGGTAGACAAATCCACAGTTGGATTTGTTCTTCTAATGCAATGATGGCAAACCTTTTCAGCACCGAGTGCCCAAACGGGAACTCGGGTACATGTGCATGCATGTGCGCCAGAGGTGGGTTCCTACCAGTTCGCACCTATTCGGTAGAACCGGTTCGTCAAGTCTACCGAACCAGTTAGAAGAGGTTCCACCAGTGGACCCGGAAAACAGGCCACACCTACAGAAGAGGTTCCAAAAATTTTTGAAACCCACCACTGGTCCTTGGATATGATTATTCTACACTATCATGCTCATATTTATAAAACTCAGTGCCTCTGTGAAAGGTAAGGATGACTACTGCGTTTGTGGTGCAATCAGAACATTGCGTGTGTTAAAGTTGTTTTAACGCAAACCAAAGATGCCTTTTAAAAAACAAGTTTACGTCCTATTCTTATGCATGCCAGTGCTGTGTGTGAGGTAATTTAAGGTGGTTCTGACAAGTGTCGTCGGCATCTTCATATCCGGTCACATGGGCGGCAAGCCATTCCCACAAAGGAGGCCACACCCACAGAGTAGGTTCGAACAATTTTTGAAACCCACCACTGATGTGCGCATGCCAGAGCACTGAAAACCCGAAGACCAGCTGGCTGGCATGTGCATGCCTGTTTTGGGCCATTTTTGGCTGTTTTCAGACCATTTTCAGGCTGCTTTCAGGCCACTTTTCGAACTATTTTCAGGCTGTTTTCTGGCACTCTGGTGCCCGTGAAGACCAGCTGACCGGCATACATATGGACACCAGAAACCAGAAGAGCAGCTGGCAACGGCACACATGCTCACAGAGAGGGCTCTGCATGTCATCTCTGACATGCATGCCATGGGTTCGCAATCACGGTTCTAATCTTTCTCATCCCCAGTCTGGGGCAGCACTACAAAGTCCTTTCCAACTGCAGACTGACATCAAATATATTCTGTGAAGTCCAACAAAATGCCCCCCCCCCCACACACAATATGGTTACAGGGGGAAATACAAATTGCTATTTTTTATTAGTCTTGTTGAAATAAGACAAAAGTGTGTTTGATTGTTCTTTGACATTTACAACGTTAAGGTGTACAGCTCAGAATTCTAAAATAAATAAATATACTTCAATTTATAATTATAAAAGTACCTCAACTCTAATTATACTAGTGATACATAAGAGAGCCGAGGTGGCGCAGTGGTTAAATGCAGCACTGCAGGCTACTTCAGCTGACTGCAGTTCTGCAGTTCGGCTGTTCAAATCTCACCGGCTCAGGGTTGACTCAGCCTTCCATCCTTCCGAGGTGGGTAAAATGAGGACCCAGACTGTTGGGGCAATATGCTGACTCTGTAAACCACTTAGAGAGGGCTGAAAGCCCTATGAAGTGGTATATAAGCCTAACTGCTATTGCTATACATAACAAGCAAGGCGATGATTTATAGTAGTTTTACTAAGGTCTTCCTTTGTTAAATAACACTATCTTGAAGAAAACATTTGCGTAGTTTAGCTTTGCAATGGCTTTGACAGTATTTTAATTGCTTAATTATAGCTAGATCGTCACCTTTCTGAGGTGTTTTAATGAAACAAAAGAATTAACACTGAGTTTTATCTTTTATGAATGCAAGTTAATATGTTGATATTGAATAATACTTATTTTATTTTAGTGTGTAATACTTCTTTATTTCTCTAAACTTTAAATTTTATCTCATCAATCAGATCTTGGTTTTGTTCTTTTAGCCAAATTTATGAGCAGATAATATAGCCATAAAGTTATGCCTTTTTATTGTTCTACAACTTTTTCTAAATTACTTTGCTTCATTAGTTTAGAATAAATATCCTCAGATTAATATAGCATTGTTACAAAGTTGATTAGCATTACAGTTGGAGACATAAGCATAATAAATTGTTTCATTTTATTATACATTTCTCTCCAATTATTCTGTTTTTAAGTACAGCAGCACATCTGATACTACAGTATAACTCTATTGATTAAAATCATGCGAAGTGTTTAAATCAAGTTTGGGGAAAAGGAAACAAATTAAAGGGTCTGTTATTAAGGTTGCCTAATTTCTTATGCACAATATAGAGTACACTTCACAATGGAAAGCCAAAGTGTACTATTTCATTGTGCTACTTTACATCTCAAATTGCAAGAAATCATTGTCTGCCCACAATTTGAATTTTATTAGCTCCTGTCCAACTTGTTGTCATTAAAAACACTTCTAAATCAGATCTTAGGTTTTCTGCAAGAAAAGGCCTTAACTTAGTGGTGAAACATATCATTTTGTTTACAGAAGTTTCTAGATTGAGTCTCTTGCCAGAGCTAGATAAATCTGAGGAAGATTCTAGTTTGAAATACTGAAAAATATTGAGTGTTTTAAGCATTTCAAATTAGTGTCCAGCATTGACCAACAACCACTAAATATTTCTATTCCTGGGTAAAATTTACAAATATAAAAAACTTGCATATATAGGAGGCAGTTGTCCAAGTAATTTGCATAACTAAATATTTTGATATCTTAGATTTCCCTGTGGAATCTCAATGTTTTCAGAATATTCGCATTGGCTCAGATTAATGGAGCTGGATGATTAGGCATCTTGGTAATACATCATAGGCAAACTTTTCTTAAACAAAGTATATCATTTTTTTTAATTTGCAGGTAATATACACATTTATAACAACAAATCTGTAACAAATTCTTTCACAGTAGAACAAATTCATTCCTGTTATTCTTCTGATATCAAGAGCTATCTGCGGGTGTTGTCTGTAGCTTTCCAGAATCAGCATCATACTTGTGACTCAATGAGGCATATCTGCTCAATAGCTGGATTGGTTTATGTATGGCTAAATCTGGTGGAAACTGCATCTGAAGTGGGGGAGGTGGGAGGAATTAATAGTCTGGCTAGCCTGGAATCAATGAAGTGACTGAAAGCACATATCAGTAACTAGATAAGAACTTGGAGTTCTTATCTTTTTATTCTGTAGTGAGTGAAGTTAGTCTGGGAAGATTCTTGTAAATAGGTGAGTAGCAAGAAACATACTCAAAAATGAAGGTGAATACTGTATATCGTATGTGTCCCAGAATAATGTTGCAGGATGCAATCTGGGATGTTGATGTGGACCAGAGGTTTTGTCTACTATTTTGCAGCTATTAAGATTGTTGGCTAAGCAGGCGCAAAAACAGCCAGAGAAGTAATTGAAGCCTGGGAAACTGGCCTTTCGTCAGTCAACAGGAGTGCTGATTTACCACCAGTTTATCAAGTACTTAGGAGGCAAGGGCTTGGCAGCACAAGCAAACAGCAGCCAATGATGTAATAGCCAGCCATCACTATCCCAATCAACATCTATAAAGCCACATATAACAGGCACCTTATAAATACCACACACAGACCAGCCCCAAGTACACCTGAAGAAGTTCCCTGAAGATGGGCTTCAGCACGAGCCAAAAGCTCAGAAGACAAAATCTCTGGTCCCCGTGACCAACCCAGATTGAATCCTCAAATAAGCATACTGCTCTGTTCAACTCTGTGATGTTCTGGTTCCTTGCACTAAGTCAAGGATGTACCTGCCATCGTCCTATCAGGGCATCCTACTGCAAGCTCCACTTTCTGCATGTGTGTGCAACAAGGAGATACTTCTGTTGTTATCCTGCTCTGTCTTGCTCCAGCCAGCTGTTATGTGGCTCAGCTGCTGAACACCCGCAGCTATTAAACATAGGATCATACTGCCCTACTATAGGGATTCATACATTTGACCCATTTTTGTTATTGTATAACTTCATCATTTGCCAATATTACCCCCACTTTGTAGAGAACAAATGGTAAAACAATGAAAAGACCTAACTAGCACCAGAAGAGGAACAGCCAAAACTTTTACATAAACATTTTAATTGCAAAAAATGGTCTCAATAAAAAAAAAAAGCTGACGGGACAATTTTACTCATGAACAATAGGCAATTGAATTTTTCAGGGTGCCGTCAGCCAGAGAGTGTCGGCTAGTGACCCCCAGGGGGAGAGCCTTCTCTGTGGGAGCGCCTTCCCTCTGGAATGAGCTGCCCCTGGAGCTTCGTATAATCCCCGACCTCCGGTCCTTCCGACGCGCCCTAAAAAGTTGGCTTTTCCAGTAAGCCAGCCTGGCCTGAACAAAACAAAACAAATTATTGATCACTGTTAATTTTAATTCAAATTTCTTTTAAAAAAATGTCATTGTCAATTTTAATTGGGTTTGGGATATTCTATTTAATTTTTTTTTAACTTTTGTATTATGTGTTTCTTTTAATGTTGTACGCCGCCCTGAGTCCTTGGGAGAAGGGCGGCATATAAATCTAATAAACCTAAACCTAAACCTACCATATCCAGACTATCTCTAATGCAAGAATATATCCCATGTAACAGAGGTGGGTTCCTACTGGTTCGGACCAATTCGGCCAAGTAGGTAGTAACTCAGCCTGCCACGCCCCTGAACTGGTTGTATCGGCGGCACCATAGGTGCCTCCACCTTGTTTTTTGCTCTGCACATGTGCAGAAGCATTTTTTTTTACTACTGTGCATGTGCGCACATGAAGTGCATCCCTGAACAAACTGGCAGTAGCAGAAGCTGGAACACACCCCTGCCATGTAATGGTTATTTGAGAGTAACCTTCATCATCTCCAGCTGATTTCTGTTTTTCATATCCTACAACCATGGTACTCTTTTTTGTCTACTCCATGTTTTTGATTATATTCTATAGTGCGTCTAATAATTAGGCTGTGCTCTAAACATTATTCCATAATTATTGTGTTAGTCATTAAGGTTGAGATGCACCGATGCTTTTACTAGCGGGGTAAAGTGTCAAAATTCCAGAAACAAAAAGAGATTGTGCACCAGGGCTTTGTCTGCAAATACATTTATTTCTTGATCTCTTCATCCATCAGTCCATACATATTAATAGAACATCCCAAGTATATCAGTCACTTAGACAGGCTAAGAGCAGCCTTGTTCTCTTTCACTCAAATGGTACAATAGGGAGACCATTGCTAATAAGGGTAGTGATTGTTATCCTAACTTGTTCAATCACATGCACATCCCCTCCAACTCATTTAGGGTAATACTGATCCCTTTTTAAAGCAATGCTGCTGGAAGATACGAGGTGTTGACATGTGAATGTAATGATGATAAATGATCAACAAGGAAGTACTGACATAATTCTGTTATCAGGCAATTATACCTGTAGAGTCTATCACAAACCACTCAGTTTATCCTATTTTCATAAGATGGGAAACAATGACAGATTACACTGAACAGAAACATAAATCACTATGATGTAATTCTGGCTCAAAGGATGTTTTATAAGAGCTAATGATGACAAAAATATTCCTTTACAATATTTTTTTAAATCTGCTTTGATACAACACTTTCTTCTCCATGAATACACACATGCCAATGCGCGCACAAACACATGCACACACACACACAAACAAATCATACATTTACATATACATATACTACTTAAACCTATGGAAACCTATTCAAATTTGAAGTCATTATTCTGTTTTTCGTCAATGACACCAACATAAAGTAATTTAATATACCGCTAAAAGAAATATTAATCCATTTAAAATAATTTTGTTTTAAATGGCAAATATATCTCTAATATTTTGGTTGAATATATTCTGCTTATTAAAGTAAATGATGAAATGCACAAGTACTTAAAGAGTTATGACTATCTATCTATCCATCCATCCATCCATCCATCCATCCATCCAACCAACCAACCAACCAACCAACCAACCAACCAACCAACCATCCATCCATCCATCCATCATCCATCCATCCATCCATCCATCCATCCATCCATCCATCCATCCATCCATCCATTCAACCATCTATCCAACCATCCATTCAACCATCCATCCAACCATCCATAGGGCTGCAGTGAAATTGAACAGACTTATTGTTCATTTTGTGAAGAGCATATTAGAACTAATATTGCAAATGCAGATGCTAAATATTAATGTAATATTTTGTTTTTGAAGTTTTTGAGATTAGACCTTGGAAGATAAATTATGGATCAGGAGAACATGATTGAATCTAACATACACTTCCTTCACTACGCAGGGATCTAACTAGGCCTAAAGAAAAGAAAACCCGGGGAGACATGATAGCACCTGTTCCAATATTTGAGGGGCTCCTACAAAGATGGGGGGGGGGGAATCAAACTATTTTCCAAAGGACCAAAAGACAAGACAAGAAACAATGAATGGAAACCAACCAAGGAGAAAAGCAACCTAGAACTAAGGTGAAATTAAGGAGAACTAAGGAGAAACGGTGAGAGCAATCAACCAATGGATCAGCTTGCCTTCAGAAGTTGTGAGTGCTTCATCACACTCACAACTTGGAGAGTTTCAAAAAGAGAATAGACAACCAATTATCTGAAATAGTATGGGGTCTCCTGCTTGAGTAGGGATTTGGACTAGAAGGCCTCAAAAGTCCTTTCCTACTCTATTGTTCTGCTGCAATGGTGCAGTAGTTAAGAGTGCAGTACTGCAGGCTACCTCTGCTGATCACCGGCTGCCAGCAGTTTGGCAGATCAAGTCGCACCAGGTTGACTCAAGTCAAGGTTGACTCATCCTTCCATCCTTCTGAGGTGGGTAAAATGAGGACCCAGATTGTTGGGGGAAAGAGGCTGACTCTGTAAATTGCTTAGGGAGGGCTGTAAAGCATTGTGAAGTGGTATATAAGTTCGAAGAGCTAAGTTCTATGTTCTAGGTACATCCTTTCCAATGTTTACATCCTGCAATAAAACATAGTGGCATCATCAGTTGTAATTGCAAGAACTATTCCTTTGTTACTGTAGACCCTGTGTGAATTACAGGTCTAAAATACTGAAATTTTGAAATTGCAATATTGGTGGTCTGGCTGCCACTACTGCTTTATTGGTCCCCCCCCCCCCAATGTCTTTTGAAATAATTGTTTCAAGCAGCTGACTTAGGGCTCTTATTGATTTTGTATGTTACTCAGCAATGTTTATATTAAATAATGAAGCAATCTAGAAGACATTTATTAGAAATGGGACTTTTTATAAGTGCTTTTAAAACTGCAGCCAAGATATTTCTTTGCTCAAATATAATCTTAGAAAATTAGTCCTGTGGAAATTAATAGAGAAATAGCTTCTAAGGCAATTAGATATTTAATGGTAATAATAATGCTCTTCTACATTCTTTAACATGAGAAACAAATTACTAGCAAAAATGAATGGATTACTTTAATGTCAATTATAATGCAATGGAATGTTGAACAGAAGGATACCACTTCCCAAGGATAATGAGATATACCCCTAACTGAGATCACCCATGCCATGATATCATTCAATCAAACCAACTATGTCAGTAAAATCATATAGATGGAAAACAGATGAGAATTATACTTACAAAAATTTCCATTGTGGAATACATGGGATATGTACAATAGAAAATCAATCTCAATTTTCATCAAAATAAATAGTAAGACATTTGGATAAGGACAAGCGAGACACACAAGTCCAGAATTTAGAAAGATTTTGAGAGTTGTATTATACGTTAATAAAACAGACAAATTATCACATTAAACTAGGAAAATAAAAAACCCACTTTGAAAATTATTTTTAAAATAATTTAAATTTAAAATTATTTTAAAAATTATTTTTAAAATCATTTTTTTTAAAAAAATGTTCAAATCATGTATTTGTTCATATCAATGATGCAACTCCTAGTATTTGTATACAGTTCAGAACAATAAATTTTGAATTATACACTTCAAAAATGCAGAATAAAATGCAACAGAATACAGAATGCAGAGCTATATAAAATTATGCATGGTGGACAAAAGGAGAATAGAGGTTAGCTTTAATTTTCTTAAAAGAGCGAATACATACATGCATGCATACTTTTTATTTAGTCCAAAAAAATTCACCTTCTCCTTGTTTATATGTTTTTCAAAATTCACTCAGAGCAGACAGCTTAGTATAAAAGGCAACTGAAGATATCTTATCATAGACTATTCCAGCCAGGTGGATAATAATATAACTAATAATAATCAGTTCCAACAACCATTTCTCATAATAATCAGTTCCAACAACCATTTCTCATATTAATCTGATGACATTTTTTTTTAAAAAATGTGTTATTTCCACATAGATTCTAAAAAACCGAGTCACAACACATCCATACGATAGTTCTTTATTTTTCATATTGCCAGCCACTAAAATTTCAAATATGACCGACCTTTTCCCACGTAATATTACAAATTTGAGAGTCTGCCCTACTGAATGTAGTGTATTTATGCAGTTAAATTGAAATCCTTGAGAACTGCAGTGGTTTGAGATTGAGTTTTAACAAAGACAAATGTTTATAGTACGTATTCATATTCAAAAACTCTTCTGTGAGACAGAAGAGAAAAACACTCCATTTATAAGTAAGTATCCTGGGCACTGAGAGTCAAATGAAAGATTGAAAATGATTTTGTCCAGCTGTGTTGTTCATAGTTAAAAAAAAAAGGAACCTGGCCAGAGGGGAAAATGGGGACAAGGAGTATATTTAAAACAGCTGTCTCCACATAATTTTATATTATTGAAGGTTTCTCAAAGATTTGAGCCTTGAGTCATTCTGCAAGTAGTAATAGTATACAAAGCGACTAGTTTCACATATATTTTTAAGAGACCCCTGTGGTTTAGCCTTAGAACTTGCAAATGAGTAATAATTAAAATGGAAGTATGCAAAAATAATCTTCCAAACAATTTACAATATTCGTCCATCGACTCACTACTACAATCACGGAAAAACCCAAGATTTGAAATGTAAAAGCTATTAATATTTTGAAAATTAAAGTATTAAGTATTTTTCATATTTTTTATTTAAAAAAACATATATCCGGACTTTCATTATTAAATGAGCTATAATATTTTCTACATTATACATTATGCAAAACATTTCGATAAAGATGTTAAATGTTTCATTTCCAAAAAAAAAAAAAAACCCCTTAGCCATAGGTATTAGGTAGACGCCATAATGATATTTATAGATTTATCAAATTTAGACACCGCCCATCTCCCAGACCAAGTGACTCTGGTCCATTTATATGATAACATCACAATGCGCATAACCTGTCTTCCCCTTGCTCCTTCTGTGGACACCCAAGTGTCTACCTTTAAAACATTTGCAGTCAGCATAGTGGCTCATCATGTATTTTGCCTTCAATGAGCAGAGTGGAGTCAACATTTCATGCAACTAAGGATGGGCTTCAAAAAAATGGATTGTCTGTCTGGTTGTTGAGTGGGTGTGGCCATGACATAGTGAGCTTCCTGCACCATGGCAGGGTGTGTGTGTGTTTTCACCTTTCCCAGGCTCCGGAGGCTTTCCTCAAGCCTCTGGGACGGTGAAAACTGCTTCACTCAGGCTCCAGAAAGTCTGGTTAGCCCATTTTCCACTTCCCTGAGCCTCTGCGTGGGCCCTGCACTTACCTAACATCCAAAACAGGCCGCGTGGAGACTCCTGGGAGGGGAGGAGCAGGATGGAAGGGGCCAGCCAGGGGTAGGATTTGGAGGGTCTCCAAACAGGCCATAATGTTAGCTATGGGCAGCAGCCCACCTCATGCCGAGGTGGCACAGTGGTTAGGGTGCAGTACTGCAGGCCACTTCAGCTGACTGTTATCTGCAGTTCAGCGGTTCTAATCTCACCGGCTCAAGGTTGACTCAGCCTTCCATCCTTCCGAGGTGGGTGAAATGAGCACCCAGACTTTGGGCGCGATATGCTGTCTCTGTAAACCACTTAGAGAGGGCTGAAAGCCCTATGAAGCGGTATATAAGTCTAACTGCTATTGCTATTGCTATGCCACACAGAAAATTGCGGTGAATAATAAGACTCTTGAAAGCAGAAATAAGGGTGAAGTGAAATGCTTTAATTGCATTCTACGATTGCAGTTCTAAAGCATTTATTAGTAACATCATCAAATTTAAAATAAATGTTCATTACATCTGGAAGGAAAAACGTTATTATTTGTTTAACATGTTACCCATTCTCCAATATATTTAGAGATTGTTATTCACAACTTAAGATATGTCTATCCTGTCATTTTGTTTCTGCTATATACATTTCACAGCTTATAAATCAGATCAAATTTATTCACAGCCTTTTGTTTAACCTCTAGGTTTTTGAAGCTGGGTAGAAGAGAGAAGAAACTGCTGCATTGGGTGACATGGTTGCATTACAAATAGTGGTTCATTTTGAACCTTGCATGAGCCAGGTCTTTTATTGCCATTACATTGTTTATACATGGGAAACTATAAAGAGATTATCAGCAGTAAATATGTACATCAGAGTTCCAAATATCGTGCAGAATTAAATCAGAGTCCAAGGCAGAGCTATCCTTAAAGTTCCAATTTAATAAGACAGAAATGTTGGCATCGTACTGTGGAATCCCAATTCTGGAAGTTATATCGGATTCCCACCCAGTTGAAAGTTCATGATCTTGTCCCCACACCCACAAATCCATCACATGGTCCAATCTTCTTCTTCCACGCTGGCATCGCCACCCAGCTGCTTCCGGTCAGGTGCAGAGATGCGGAGAGAAAAGATGACCTTGGGCTTCTAGAAAAGAATGACAACAACACATTCCACAATCCTACTCCTTTCTATTCCCCCCTCCCAACTACTACGCTAATGAAACAGCATATTGAAATAAGAGAGAGTGTGGCAGGCCAAAGATCCTAAAAGGGATATAACTGCAGGCCTGACAATGTATTTATTGAAGAGTTCTCTGTATTTTTAGTACACAGTAAAACCTTATTTTTTTACCTGACCTTGGTTTAGTGTCCATGCTTCAGGGCTTTCAAGAGTAACTATATTAGGCTTCACTATCACAATTGTGTAGCAAGGACAGAGGTGTGAGCGCAGAGGTGATATTATATACACACTTTTCAGGGATGTGCCCCATAAGAGAAGCTGTCAAGTGGGCATGCGTGTGTCGGGAAATGAACTTCCAGTTTTCGGTGCACACATGTACATCGGCCAGTTTGTCTTCCAGTTACTTGCATGCATGCGCATGTAACAATCACCTGGCCAGCACACATGTGCACAACGGGAACCAGAAGACCAGCTCTTTCAGTTTCGAGCACTGCCGCATGCGCAGAAAACAGCGGATCGTTGTTTGCACATGTGCACCAGAAACCTGGAAGAGGAATGGGAGATTTGTGTGCCAGATGACATGGCTCCATGCCACTTTGAGCATGCATGCCATAGAGTGGCCATCACAGGTTTAAGAGAAATGGTCATGTCACTTTTTCCAGTGCTTTTGTAACTTTGAACAGTCATTAAATGAAATGTTGTAAATGGAAGCTATCTGTAGTGGATTGGAAACCTTCAGTCCTCTTGTCTTGCTGTCTGAAATTAGTCAGTTACATGATGAAAGAAATCTAGCAGATCTTTCTGCATTGAAAAAAACAGTCTTTGTGGTATTGGAAAAAGTAATTACATAGAATTTCAACCTAAGTACACGGGGAGGGTTTTTTCCCCCCCACTGGAGTTTTTTGTTGTAGATGTAAAAAAGTAAAACAGTTAACATGTCTTCCTTCTGCCTCCAGTTGTTATCCTTTTCAATTGTCTTGTGTTCTCCTTTGTCTATTTGGTAACTTTAATTATAATTAGAACTGCAGAAAAAACAGTTGCTACCAACCTCCCTTCCATTGAGGACCTGTATACTGCACGAGTCAAAAAGAGGGCTGTGAAAATATCTACAGACCCCTCACATCCTGGACATAATTGTTTCAATTTCTATCCTCAAAATGATGCTATAGGGCACTACACAACTAGACACAAGGACAGTTTTTCCCCGAACCATCACAAATCTTTCAACACTGTCAAACTATTTATTAAGACTATATTATTATTATTCTCATCCTTCTTAGCGCATCTCCTTTTCAATTTATGACTTTAACTTTCTTGCTTGCATCTTTACAATTTATATAGTTTTATTTAATTTCCTAGTATGATTTATGTTGATTGCTTATGACTATCACTAAGTGTTCTATCTTATTATTTATGATGAATGTATTTTATGATTATGATCATGATTTATCACTTATAGCTTTATGTACAGTTCACTGAGCTTATACACCAAAGACAAATTCCTTGTATGTTCAACCACACTTGGACAATAAAGAATTCTGTTATTATACCCCTATTATTATGAAATTAAAACTGGTACAAAATTAAGATATTTTTAATTAAAAAAACATGAAAGGAAGCAGGCAGGTAGGAGGTTCAGATAACATTATACCTCCTGGAGAAAAAATAAATTGCTAAACATAACAATTTATCGGGAAACCCCCCTCCCCCCCAGCATATCTTGCCCATTCTTCCTTTCTAAATCTGGTAAAATTGAAATGTTTTCAATAAATACTAATGTTATTTCTAAGTATATATTATATTATTAATATTATAGTATCAATATGAACATATTGCTCTATGTGTATGCTATCACTGCAAATGAGAAATCTAGAATGGATGAATAGTTGTAAATGCTGTAGAAATGGACCTGCACAAAACAAACATCACTGTGTATCAATTTTAAAAGTTTTACTGTAATATTTGACAAATAGACTGATGAGAATAATTAAAAACAGTTATGATTCTATGAGTTAAACAGTTACGATTCTATGAGTTGAAACAGTTACCTGGACTTAACGCAGATAAGAAAAAATGTGTCCTATTTATCATTCCTCAACTGCCCCACTTTCACAGATCTATTTAGGTAAAGGTAAAGATTCCTCTCGCACATATGTACTAGTCGTTCCCGACTCGAGGGAGCGGTGGTCATCTCCGTTTCAAAGAGCCAGCGCTGTCCAAGACGTCTCCGTGGTCATGTGGCCAGCATGACCAAACACCAAAGGCGCATGGAACGTTGTTACCTTCCCACCTAAGGTGGTTCCTATTTTTATACTTGCATTTTTTATGTGCTTTCGAACTGCTAGGTTGGCAGAAGCTGGGACAAATACGGGAGCTCACTTATTCAGGGTTAGGGATTTGAACCACCGAACTGCCGACCTTTCTGATAGACAAGCTCAGCGACTTAACCATTGAGCCATCACGTCCCTCACTCTTATTAGCGATACAAATTATCTATTATTCATGTATGCATTGTTAGAATGGAACACATTAGACCTTAAAGAACTTCTTTTTTTTTTTTTACATTTTGCATAGAAAATTTTTATTTTCCATTTTCATAGCATATAATCACATGTATACTATTACATAGTCATATCATGTTGTATTATTAAGTAATTACATCAATCATCTTACCATCAACTACCAAAAAAAAAAAAAACCAGTTATTGGTCTTCTGCTCTCCATACACCATATTTATACCTTATCCAACACTTCTTCCTCTCTCTCCTCCCCCTCTCTACATCCTTTCTTCCCTCCATCATTTTCTACTCTACTTCCTCTTCCTTTCTCCTTCTCCTCTTCCCCTTACCATTCCTCCTTATAAACCTCATCTCCCCCCTCACCCTCTCTCCTGTCCCTCTCTTCCTATCTTCTTCTCTCCTCTGCTTCCCACTCTTCCTCTAATTCACTTGGTGTATTAGCTTCTGAGCAAACTCCCTTTTGTGTTGATGGTATTTATAATTCATTTCAATATACCTAAAAAGAAAAATAGCAGTACTACATGTACACTCATCATACCTTAAAATTCAACACCCTCCCCAACCTAGTAAACTCCGCTCCCTCCACCCTCCTCCCCAACCCCCCCCCAATCTTCCCCCCTGACTTCCCAGAACCAATCCAAGGTTATAAATCTTAACAAAAACAGTTTAAAATATACTTAAAGAAAAAGTAGAAATTAATAACGTCTTTAAATTGAGCTTATCTCCTCCTTGTTAGGCTAACTATAAGAACCTTAAAGAACTTCTTGATGTGGTACAAACATTTGTAACCAAAGGAAACCACTCTTCCTGAGCGCAGATTTTTAAAAAGGTTTTTAAATTTGAATCATGTATGCTGTTCTCTCCGAATAATATAGACATTTAATTCATTGCCAAAAAAAGTGATTCCCCTATAGATGTAGCCCTCAAGGCCTCTCGAGAGCAAATGGAAAAACCAGTAACCCTGAATTGAAATAAAAATTAAAAAGGAGGGAAGGAGAGAAGGAGAGCGAGAGAAAGGAAGGAAAGGGAGGAGGAAGTGAAGGAGGTAAGGAAGGAGGGAGGGACGCAAGGAGGGAAGGAAGGAGAGAAGGAGAAAGGAGGGAAGGAAGGAGGGAAGGAAGGAGAGAAGGAGAGAAGAAAGGAGGGAAGGAATGAGGGAATGAAGGAGAGAAGGAAGGAGGAAAGGAAGGAGGAAAGGAAGGAGGAGAAGGAGAGAAGAAAGGAGGGAAGGAAGGAGGGAAGGAGAGGAGAGAAGAAAGGAGGGAGGGAAGGGGGAAGGAAGGAGGGAAAGAAGGGGAAAGGAAGGAGAGAAGGAGAGAAGAAAGGAGGGAACGAAGGAGGGACAGAAGGAAGAAGAAGTAGGATGTTGTAAAATAAGATGGGTTTATGGGATAGTAAGAAAGTAATTTCAATTATATTGTCAATTGTAGGGGAGAAAAATTGTTACAAATACATATTATTATTTATATGTTATGAGATCATATAATTGTGAATGTATATATAAGAAATAAAAATTTATTCAACAAAAAAAATTAAAAAGTCTTAATAAAATACCAGCAATTATTTTGTGTACAAGCGCCCCTGGAGGTCATTTCTTTTTTCCCCCTTCTCTTTTATACCATTGATGCTCATTGAGATAGTTAAAAATTGCATCTCATCACTATGTAGAAATTTCAGTAATGACATCAAGTCTTAGGGATTGCAATACTATACATTTATTTATGTATGTGTAAATATTAAGACATTCATTTAACACTAATTAAGGTGTATTTTTAGAGGGTTTTTTCTGGTGATTGGCATAAAGAACATATCACAAAGAATTTTGTAAGCAGATATAGTGACAAACAGCCTCCATGCAGTGCTGTAGAGTTTGTAAGGAAATTTCTCTGCTGAGATTAATAGAGTTTTTACTAAAGTTAGTAATGTAGTCAGGAATGGCCACTTTTCCTGTGCTTTCTCGATTATTTCTATTGCATGTTAATTTGGAAGTCTAAATTTACTCAAATCAAGTAATAGCAATAGCAATAGCAGTAGACTTATATACCGCTTCATAGGGCTTTCAGCCCTCTCTAAGCGGTTTACAGAGTCAGCATATTGCCCCCAACAACAATCCGGGTCCTCATTTTACCCACCTCGGAAGGATGGAAGGCTGAGTCAACCTTGAGCCTGGTGGGATTTGAACCGCTGAACTGCTGATCTAGCAGTAGCCTGCAGTGCTGCATTTAACCACTGCGCCACCTTGGCTCAGTGGGTTTAATTTGTCATTTGTGTGTGCCCTGTGGAATTGTACTGCTCTTCCTTTATTCCAAAAACGTAATA
Organism: Thamnophis elegans; assembly: GCF_009769535.1. NCBI lineage: Eukaryota > Metazoa > Chordata > Lepidosauria > Squamata > Natricidae > Thamnophis > Thamnophis elegans. The sequence continues at coordinate 63,439,324 of NC_045549.1, forward strand.
CTTTTAAATAAATCATTAGCTCTATTGTTAGGTAAGGTATGTTTTAATTTTTCTTTGATTTGAAAAATGATTATTATGATTTTTAAAAAGAGGAAGGAAGGAGGGATGGTGGAGGTAGGAAAGAGGAGGGAGATAAGAAGGAAGGAGATAGGAAGGAAGGAAATAGGAAAGAAGGAAGGAGGGAGGAGGGAGGGTAGGGAGATGAGGGAAGGAGGGAGGAAGATAGGGAGGAGGAGGGAGGGAGGGAGGAGGAAGGAAGGAAGGAAGGAAGGAAGGAAGGAAGGACGGAAGGAAGAAGGAAGAAGGAAGAAGGAAGGAAATATCTTATTGGAATAGTTGCATTAATTGCATAGAGCACTATTGGACTTCTGTCTCAATAAATATATTAATGTATGTTGAAATATGGTATATGTCACAGCTTGCCCTATGGTGTAGTAAAATGCATATGATATTGAAATTAAATATTGTATCAGTTTAAAAAGTTTGAGGACCCCTGCACTATACAAACTGTAAGTGGAGTACTACCTGCAGGGCCGGATTTTCCTAGAGGCTAACTAGGCTTCGGCCTAGGGCCTCAAGATCAAGAGGGGCCTACATTCAAATTGTTAGCAAAATTAAAATTACACTATTCTAAAACAGTGAACACTAAAACACTGAACCGAAATAAGGAGAAATTCTACGCATATGACTAATAAACAAACATAAAAATGTATTGGTTAAGATCGTTCCAGCGCCGCGGCAGTTGGGGAGCCCGCCCACGTTCCCGGCACCAGCGGTCGGGCGAGAGGCACAGCCGCTCCCAGTAGCCGCACCGTCGACGCGGAGCTCACCAGCGGCCAGGCAGGTGAGGGCGAGGGGCCGAGCTGGGCAGCTGAGCACAGCAGGGGAGGTGGCTGGCCCTCGCTGCCTTTGCCGCCAGAGCAGAGCCGCCCCTCTGTTGGGAGGCCAGCTATATATATTGATATATATGATACATATCACAGTAATGATGTATTTCATTATCTCTCATGTAATTTACAAACTTAAAAATGGGAGGTGAAAGGGCCTCATAAGTGGAATAGCCTAGGGCCTCTTTTCATCTAAATCCGGCCCTGACTACCTGTACTCAATCTTTGACCGCAATAAAAATTAAATTGAATTGGACAGTGGCCGCAGTAAAAAGTCAGCAGATGGATCAGTTTGGGGATGAAGAAAGACATTAGCCAGAAGATAACCAGGTGCTTCTGAAGCATTGTCAAGGCATTCATAGTTCTTATTGTTTATTCGTTTGTAGGATTTTCATGCACAGCAGAAGGAGCCATCTTTTGATGTCCTCTATGAAAATGCCTAGTTATTTATGAAAACTGTTCCAAATATAGTTTACTTTCAATCTGTTATTTTACATGTTTATTAAGGAACATATTTAAATATTTAACCAAAACATCTTACCTATTTCACTGATGCCCACTTTGGACTACCTCTTAAAAACACTTCTTATAGATTCCTCTCTTTAGGTAATATCAACATAGAACAGGGGGATCCAACCTTGGCAACTTTAAGCCTGGCGGACCTCAACTCCCAGAATTCCCCAGCTAGCTGGCTGGAGAATTCTGGGAATTGACGTCCGCCAGGCTTAAAGTTGCCAAGGTTGGAGATCCCTGACTTAGAAAACAAGTCTCTATGAATTTTTAAAAAGGCAATCTCTAGACCAACTCCATTGCCAAACGCTGAGATCAGTGGACAGGTTTTTTTTAAAAGAAATCTCTTTAATCACATTGAACAATTTAAACATTTCTGGGAAAAGAGTTATTTGATGGTTTGTTTGTTTTTATTTTTGCGCTAACCAGTTATTTTGCCTTGGACAGACCGATAAAAATTGACTTGGGACTCTTTTGATGTTTTTCTTTGATGTAAACCTCACCAATATATTAATCAAAATCATAAGATTTTGTATGAAAGCTGCCCAAGTGATATTGACTCTTTTGCTCTTGATATATTCATCTTTGTATTCTTTTTTCTTGAATTTATTATTAGTGGGATATTAATGTTTTTAATTATAGAAGCTTTGTAAAGCAAATATGGTTTTTTTTACAGTATATTCAAATCTTTCAAAAAGAATTCCTTATTACTCAGAGTAGTATTTAGTATGCTAAGAGTAGTATTTAGCATATCAAGCAGTAAGTAGATAAAGAAATGCAATATTAAAATTTTTTACAGCAAAACATAAATTCTTTTTTCAGCTACTCTGCAGGCAGTCTCTTTCTTTATATTGTCTCTTGCTTTAATAGACCAAAAGTACAGCCCTTGGTCCTTTAATTGCTTTCATATTCTAACATATATTTAAAAAAGAACAATAAAGTAGGCACTCTACAGATTAAGGGCAAAATGTTTAACAAACAGCAATTTTGCATACGTATATATAATTCTCTATCTACAATATACAGAAGTGGTGATTGCTGCAATGAAGATTTCTAGTTTCAAACAGCAAAACTAATGATTCTTCATATCCAGAAATATCTTACTTTTTAACAGAAAATGTAAACAAACACATTTATTCTTTCTTCATTATTTCATTCCAAAGCTTTTCATGTAATTGTTATCGGGTGATCTCCCAAATCTAAGATCCATTGAGACTTTTACCCTATTCCCCAAAATACACCAAGAGTTTAGTTTAGACAGATTAGAGAAAATGTAAGGCAGCATTAAATCACATTTATTTGACTAGTAACTGATGTATCAGTTTATTTACGCTGATGTTCACCATATGAGTTTCTGCTGTATTAACATTCTGCTGTATTGAAATAACCTGTAGCTAGTATGAGGAGCTATAAATACAGGGCGGGGCATAACCTTTTCCTAGGGGGTCACAGCAACACTTGTAATAACAACACAAATAATTCATACACCATTCAAAAGCCCATCAAAAACTGAGTTTATTGACACGATTTAATAGTCAGTATGACCACCATTAGCCCTTCGAACAGCATTCAAACGAGGTGGATAAGAACACAACAAATCTTCAAACAGTTCCGTTCGATTTTCCAGATTTTTCAACACAGTTTTCAAATTCATTCTCAAAGTTTCAACCGAATATCGATTTTGACCTTGCTCCTGAATCATCAGAGCTTCCACTTCATCCTTAATTATGGCCCCAATGTTCTCTGCCGGATTGAGATCTGGCGAATTGAGATCTGGCTCCAGCATCGCGAGCCTCTCGAAAGGCAATGCATTTTATTCTGTCAATGATCCTTTGTTCTTCCGAATCGAATTTTCCAGCCATTCTTAAAGCAAATTTAACATTTAATAGCTCATTCAATTCAGTTTTTTATGGGCTTTAAAATGAGGTGTCGCGGAAGTTGTAAACTGCTGTCGATCTTGCTGTGACCCCCTAGGAAAAGGTTATGCCCCGCCCTGTATTCAGGAAATGCATTTCATTTTATTCACATGCAATTCCTTTAAGTTGATTAAAAGTAACCAAACAATTTTAGCTAGGTTTCCCATATGTAAAGAATGGCTAATTGCTTGGCCTGAGTTGGAGAAGGAAAAATAAGCAAAGACTGGTTATGCAATTATAAAACTTCATACAGAAAACCCAAGATTGTTTTACTCTGTTATACTACAAAAGGGGTATTGACAAGCATCCTTAGTGTTGTAACATTTTTTGTCAATATTGCAGTATTTGGAGATTTTATCTCTTTCTGTCAAATTCAAGCTTGGAGTGCAGGAAAAGGGATTGCGAAGGCTCTTTCCATATTGAGAAAAGAAGGAGTGCCATAGTAACACCCTAAAAGTATTTTGCATTTTCTCCTGAAAAGGAGACATAATTAACCATTGTTTCTTTTTCAAATGGTAAAAATTATGCTTTTAATGGCATAGTTTAAATGTTATGGTTTAAATGTTCCATAAGGAATCAGCCTAGTAATCCTGCCAATAATAGATTGATAGCTGGATCAAATTGCCAACTCCAGCCCAAACATCTGGCTGATTGTGCACATTGTGTATCAATAATACTAATAATAAGAATTATATGATCAGTACATTAAAAAAAAATAGCAGGCAAAGCAGGCAATAAGATCTGACCAATGTCAAGAGCAAGAAAGTTGAAGAAAGAGACAGAAGGGCTAACTCTGGCTGCAAAAGACCAAGTCTTAAGAACAAAATGCATACAAAGCCAGAATTGAGAAGACAGCAAAAGAGAGCAAATGTCGCCCCTGCAAGAAGCTGAAGAAACAGTGGGTTAAGTTGCTGCAAGAAAATAGCATAGACTGACTACAAATAATAGATCACAGAGTAGCAACAAAGGTGCATTGGAAGACCTGTAAGAAATACTATTTGCTTGCAAGCAAGAACCGGCTGGACCATAAAATAGAGAAAATAATAGAAAATAAAGAAACTAAATTGATCTGGGATTTCTGAATTCGAACAGCTAGGCACTCACCACATAACATCCCAGACTTAACATCCACTAGACCGATAAGATCGCATAGGATTAGGCCTCCTCCGAATTCCATCAGCCAGCCAGTGTAGACTGGCAACTACTCGGAGGAGAGCCTTCTCGGTGGCTGCTCCGACCCTCTGGAACAAACTCCCCGTGGAGATCCGGACCCTCACCACCCTCCAGACCTTCCGCGCCGCACTTAAAATCTGGCTATCCCGGCTGGCCTGGGGTTAAAGATTCTAACCCCTACTCGAATTGTATGACTGTTGAGTTCTTAAATGATGTAATGCTTTTATGTTGTAAATTGTTTGTCCTTCCCCCACCCCTTTTGAACTGTGAGCCGCCCTGAGTCCCCCCAGGGAAAAGGGCGGCATACAAATAAAGTGAACTGAACTGAACTGAACTGTCAATAAGAAAGACAATATGGGTAGTACCTGTGGCAGTACCTGAGAAAGCTGGATAGAAGAGAAAAAATTGGAGAAGATAATAAAATACTAAGATGTGCAAATAGAAAGAGAATGACTGTGGCAAAAGAAACCAAAGATAGAACCAATGGTAGAAGTAGTCCTTGAGTTATGACCACAATTGAGCCCAGCATTTATGTTGCTAAATAAAACATTTGTTAAGTGAGTCAGTTGCCAACCGAATTTTGATCAAATGACCATGGGGATGTTGTAATGGTTGCAAGTGTGGAAACAGTCATGTCACTTTTTGCAGTGCCGTTGTAACTTTGAACAGTCATTAAATGAATTGTTGTAAGTTGAAGACTACTGGTAATTGGCACCTTGGGTGCAATCCACCAAGTGCCTACTACTACAACATCACTAGCAGTGGTGGGACACGACAACCAGTGCCTGCTGGGAGCACCAGGTGCCATTTCGGTACAGTGCTCTGGAGGGCCCACCTGTCTGCCCATCCTCCTTACTGGTATTTGAACTGATTGGGGCTTCTGCGCATGCACATGCCAGTGTATGGCGCCTGTGCGATGCTCCGCCGAACAGCTGGAGCATCGCGGATGGTAACTACTCATGCACGTGCTGCACGCATGCATGTGATGGACGCCCCGGTCAGCTCAAATGCACCGTACCGGTTGCACCGGGATCCGGAAGCCACCACTGATCACTAGTGAACCCTATTGGCGTTAGCAAACTCATCATGACTATCAATTGCAATAGGCAGCTTTACTCCAAACACCGTACACCCTGCGATGATAATCTTTAGTACCACGAAACATCAAGATTTGCCTATCCAAACTTCTTGGGAAGGATTTGATAGGTTGATAAAAATGATAAATTTGGTCTACACATCTGTATGAAGCAAGGTGAATGCCTAGATAACTGAATTGGACATCCAGTTATGAGACCACTGTAATACCCACACAGAAGTTTTATATATATAATTATGTGGACTGACGGAATATGCTCAATTTTCTTGTCATGTTCTCATCATATGCTAAATAATTGGTGTCAATGAAGGAAGGGATTTTTTTTAATCATCCTCATTTTGGAAAGGGAAATTTGGAAAATAAAGTATGTACGGGAAAGCTTCTAATACTTCATCAATAAAAATATACAATAAGCTAAAATCAGGTAATAGATTTAAGCTATGTTTTTGCTATGTGTTGTTTTAAGGCAGCCATATCTAGTCTACAAACCTTTGAATGAGAATAAAGAAGTTAAACTTTTCCTATCATTTTCCAGTCTTTTAGTACTCATCTAGATTTTCATCTTATATTCATGAGCCCTAATTAATTAATTGTTTAAGGATACCTAGGTGATTTTATAGACTATCTCTTGACGGATTAAAACACTTTAGGCTATGGTGATTCTGAGTAGCAAACATAAATTTGCACTGTTAATTACCTCTGCTGTCTTAAGGGGCTAAAAATAATAATACTGAATCCACCTTAAGGGCTTTTGATGATTTAACTAGATGTGTCACCTTCAAGAATTAATAAATAGCTCTGGACATGGGCAGAATAATAATAGGCTCAGCTTAAACATGATCAGATGGTGACGCTTTTTTCTGTCCTACCTGCATTTTAAAAATCCCAGATAAATGAAATTTAAAACCATAGACCACTATAATGACAGAAAAGCTGTTAAAATAAGCTATTCGCGTCCTTTTAAATATTGCTTTGGTTTTAGAACAGTATTTGAAGTACTATTAAAACATTCATTGAAAGTGACATGTGAAACTTAATTTTAATACTTTAAAGAAAACTATTCTTACGAACATTTATTTTCATTTAAAAAACCAAATCAGATAGCCATATCTGATTGTTTGACTGTATATCCTTTAATTGCAGTTGATGTTTCTTAATTGAAAAATGTGGGTTGGTGGGGGGGGTGAAATACCATGGTTTCTGCTCTTTCCACTTTTTTTGTGCTGACTTTCTTATCTGATGACCATAAATTGCCACTGGAGAAGGACTCAATAAAGTCAGTGACTCCTCTTGCCAAACTAGGCAGACAATCAGGAGGGGTCATGGCAGAGATTCTAGCCTTCCTGAGCCTCATTTGTTCACATTTTCATTCAGTAATTTGGGCTGAGGGCAATTTGAGAGTGTCTCTGTTTAAAGTGACTTCATGGGGTTGCCACAGATCACTGGAGCAATAAATTATTGGTTCTTCAGAAAGTGTAAGGATATTTTAGGAGGGGGAGGGGGAAAGGAAACAGGTGAAATGGTTAAAGGCAATTGAACTGAATATAAGGACTTTATTCTTGGATAAAGAAATTACCATTTTTATTTTCGTTTTCTGGTCAAGCTGCATCATGGACAACATAGTACATTATCCAAAGATGAAAGTCCTATTAGGATACTTCTCCCCATGGATTCAGGTGGTTTTACTTAAAAGCAGATGAATTAATTAAATTCCATATCATGTAACATTTTCAATGTAAACAAAATGCATAGATGTTAATTAACAGGAAGGTTAAAAGTTCCAAATTCCCAATTGGGCAATGTTTCTATCGGAGCTAAAGAAAAAAAAAGTCACAATAAAAGAATATTGTCAATGTTATTGTTTCTATTACATCTCTTCCTTCATCATCTTCACAGAAAAGGGGGTGCAGATAAATCATCAAGTATTTACCATATATAAGACCATTTTAGATGAAAGCAAGAAATCCCGTCCTTGGCTTTAAGAGGTTAAATTAATCCCAAAGATCTTTTGGGCAGGCAGAAAGACTCTTGAGGATTGAGTGAATTGTAGTGTGTTAAGTACAAGGGAAAATACAGCCAGGGGTCATAAATATCTCATTAGTTTCATTCCCAATTAAGCGTGAAAAAGGAGCTGGTTATTGGAATGAACACATGCAGCAAAGGGAGATTGGTGTGGGATGAGTCAGGGTGAGCAATGAAAGCAAGAAGGATTTGCTTGGAAAGAAGTCACTTGGCAAAGGCTTCACTTCCATTCAACTATCTTCCTTTTTGTCCACATTCTCTTCTTGTCATCCAGCTTGGTTCTTTTTACACTTTTCTTACACAATGGCAAGCCCAGAACCCATTCATTATGCTTTTTTTTTTGTTTGAAGTAAAAAAAGAAAGATGCTATTTTCCATTCTTCATACAAAAGCTTAGAAGGCTGGCACTTGAATTTTACTTCAACACTCAGTGCAAGTACAGCGACTTATATTGTGCTGAAGGAGAACAGACTAACCAGAGGAACGCAGGGCAGAATATATCAAGTACATCATTCTGATCTATGTAAGTTGGTCTAAGGGAACCAGCTACTTGGAACAGCAAAAGGTCCCTTTGCTTTTCTTGCCACTTCCTGCTATCACTTGCCAATCATTTATAGGAAAGGCCACAATTAGTTGCCTGAAGCAGCTACATTAGTATGCCCAACAAGAGATGTAAATTATATAATAGGAGAATGAGCAATTTTATAAGGTATGGGATTTGTTTTACCAATGGTTGGATAAAAAAACCTGGAAATGAAATTGTTTATTAATGTACTACCAGAAAGTTATAGTCATTGTTATGAAAGTTTTTTTGTTTTGCTATGAAATAGAGTGTTTGATCATATGATATATAAAGGACAATAATGTATTCAATGTATAAGAATGGGATGATTTGAATCCTATGTATAATTGCAAGTATTGACCATGTTATACTGGAAAGATTCTTATATGTTAAATGGACTAATGAGGATGTAATGAATAATCGATAACATATATGAATTTAAATGTTCAATAACTACTTGGATTAGCAATGGGAGTTTCTGGAGTTGAATATGCCACACTATAAGTATTGTATACTCTATGGATGATTAATATTAGCAGTAACTTGAACACATGATGCTCAATGATAATGATGTATTTATTTGATGTTTGATGGATAACCAGTGATCTTATTTTTAATTGTAAAAACTAATGCACAAAAGTTTGTAACCAAACAACATGCTTGATGAAATTGAGGAAAGTTTTTAATGTGTTGTTTTGTTTTTGTTGGTTTTAATTATATATATATATATATATATATATATATATATATATATATATATATATATATATATATATATATATATATATATACACACACACACACACACACACACATACATACACACACACACACATACACACACACAAACACTAACACCCACAAAAACCTCAGAAAACACACACACACACACACACACACACACATATATATATATATGTTATATTTGTGCTGATAAATAAATAAAGGGAGACTAGTATAGATCTATTTCAAGCTATTTAGCTCTCATCAGCTAGCCATACCCTTACTGGGATTGGAACCTGTGCTGTATTGCATCTTAGGCAGATGTGTTAACCATTAAGCCACAGAGTTCCTCTCCTTATCAGCTGAACCAGGGAGAAAGGTATATATTTAATATATATATATGGAGAGAGAAAGAGAGAGAGAGAGAGAGAGAGAGAGAGAGAGATATGGAAATTATAATTCAAAACTAATGAAATGTATCAGGTTGTCTTATGTTTCTTGCAGCAGTTCACATATTGGTTAATATATAGGATGAACATAATGCTTATCATAATGTATATGACCCATCACTGTCAAATGGTAGATGATTTATGTAGCAGACAAATATTGTAACACAACACTTTCAAGTACTATTTGGAATTACAATACTTGCATTGTCTGCTATTCTGCAGATTATCTCTTATCTCTCATCTTCATTTTGCCTGTGCAGAATCGTATGATAATGGCCTATTTCATGCAGTTGTGAAATAAAATATATAGGTTGCAAATGGAAATGTCTAATTTAGACCTTAATGACCTATAAATACCATTGTAGATGATTATTTTTCTATAATTGCTTCTTTTGGGTTCTGTCAAACTCCTGGCCCACATGCTGGCCACGCCCACGTCTGGTTAAGTGAAGAGGGGGAAAGTCCCGATACATCATGTGATGCCATCATGACGATGTGAGTTTGACATCCCTGTCTTAGAAGCTCATGCTGGTATAATCAGTGATGGTATCTAGCCAACTTGTATCTGATATTCTTATTCTTTATTCTGTTTGATTTTTCCAAATATCAGGGTCTTATGTAATGACTCTTGCTTTAGCACTATCTATCCAAAATATCTAAACTTCACTTCGCTATTAATGATTACAGGGAGTGGTATGGTTCAATTTTATCTGAATTAAATGCTCTGGAATGGCTTTGCACAACAATATTTTTTTTCTGGATTAAATTTTTTACAGAGGGTGAAATACAATGTCCTTATCCTTATTTCCAAAAATCAAGCAATATACTAACCTATTCTGAAGAAAACTGGTCTTCCTTTGCAAACAGCCTCGCATATTTTCCCAGGTGGTGCATACATATCACTATTGCTTCTAAATGAACAATCCTGAAACACCAGTCCACTGAAGAGAGGCTGAAACACAATATGTTTTTTCCCCTTTTCTTTTTAAAGTAAAACTAGACCTTCATGCAACATGTTGACCTATTTTGAAAATCATTTCATGGACAGAAGATGGGGAAATTCAGCTGGAAGCTGAAAAACAGATTGTCAAATTCTTTTGTAAGGGAGTTGTAATTTGATATCAAACCTCCTTCATGTTCCTTAAAGGGGCGAAAACATGTGAAAGGCCATGACCTCAGCTTGACCCTATCTTGGTCAATCTCTAGACAAACAGATTTTTAGCTTCCTATATTACATGACTATCATGTGTGGAGAAAATGTTGCAGAAAGATAACTGGGCCAATCAAGTTGAATGTGCGTCAAGAATATGATGCATGATATTGGCTCAGAGAAATATTTGGAGTAAGTATGGTAACATTCCAAAAGCAGCTAAAATATACAAGATGCTCTTCAATACCGAATTCCTGAAATACATTAAGTAGAACTGTTTTGGAAGATTGTTCACACATGATAATTGGTTCAAAATGCAGATAATTACACAGAGAGACTTTTGCAGAGCACAGAAATCCAATATTATATCATCTTCCAATTTTTTCTTGTTTCTAAATGTTTATCCAAACACCTTGTTTTGACCTATAAATTTACAAACTAGCATATGTTTACATATAAACCAGTTGAACAATCACTTCGGCCAGAGCCGAAGTGGCGCAGTGGTTAAATGCAGCACTGCAGGCTACTTCAGCTGACTGCAGTTCTGCAGTTCGGCTGTTCAAATCTCACCGGCTCAGAGTTGACTCAGCCTTCCATCCTTCCGAGGTGGGTAAAATGAGGACCCGGATTGTTGTTGGGGGCAATATGCTGACTCTGTAAACCGCTTAGAGAGGGCTGAAAGCCCTATGAAGCGGTATATAAGTCTAACTGCTATGGCTATGGCTATGAACCCATCTACTCTCATTGCTGTTGGGACCTCTTTGTTTTTGGGGTTCCCTCTCCCTCTTTGGCAGCAAAACCACAATGTCAATACATAGAATAACTAGTAAAACACAATCTATTTTTGTAAAGTCTGCCTCGCTGTCTAAGAATAGAGCTGGTCCCGCTATAGTACTGTATATGGTAATCCCAAAATAATGAAAAAAAATGTGATGAAATTGCATATGAATTAAAGAAAACTTCAGCATCTATGTAATTGTAATTGCCAGAGAGACATGTGTATTATTTAATGAAGATGAAGGCTAAAATACCAAGCATAATTCACTTTTGAATTATGCAAAAACATATTCTTATTCAACTTCCTTATAGGGTAGTCATCTTGACCTGCTTTTGTCTTCCTAGCTAATGTTCAAAATATTTAGAATTTCTTCTGGCATAAATTTGGAGCTATGATTCAAGTCCTGTATTATTGCAGATTTTAGAACTTGAACTACATGTTTACATAAAAAAACACCCATGCAGTTTTTCTCACCTTCAACATCTGCACATACACACCAGTGGTGGGTTTCAAACTTTTTTAGAACCGCTTCTGTGGGTGTGGCCTACTTTGTGGGAGTGGCTTGCTGGCCATATGACCAGGTGGGAGTGGCTTGGCAGTCATGTGACTGGGTGAGCATGGCCAACTTGTAAAATGTGGTGAAACTCACTTCACAATGCTCTTGCTTAGCAACCAAAATGTTCAGGAACTCTGGCATTTGAAGCACGCAAGTCTTAAAGCTGTCAAGTGACAAGACCCTTGCACCCCTAACCCGTTAGAAAAAAAAACCCAGGGGTGTTCAAACTTGACAGCTTTAAGACTTGTGGACGTCAACTCCCAGAATTCCTCTTCCAGTCATGTTGGCCCAGGAACTCTGGCACTGAAGTGTGCAAGTCTTAAAGCTGTCAAGTCACAAGACCCTTGCACCCCTAACCCTTTAGAAAAAAACCCCAGGGGTGTTCAAAATTGACAGCTTTAAGACTTGTGGACTTCAACTCCCAGAATTCCTCCTCTCACTCTTCATCTTGATGATGTCCGGATGGGCGGGGGGGGGGGGGGAGGGAGCTGGAACTGGTTCTAAATGGCACTGTAGATTTGTGGAACCTCTTCTATATAAGAGGTTAGAACTGGCAGGAACCCACCCCTGATGCACACCCTTAAGGAAAACAAATTTGGCCCAAAATGTATGAGTTGTTCAAATGTGTTTTTGCTGTCTTAAATCATTTGATATGCAATAGTAGCGAATATCTATAGCTTGGTGTAGGATGAGGGTAAAGGTTTGTCCTCCAAGCTTGTGGGTTGGTTTCTGGATGTTTTGTTACCAGGCTAGGTAACATCTTCAGTGGAGATTAGGGGATGTCAGTGTCAGTGTTCTGTTTATAAGGGCTTCGTGTGGTCAGCAGGTCTTGCAAATGGGTCAGGTGTGGGTGTGTCAAATGAAGGTCTTGTGATGGTTCAGGAGAACGCTGCTACTTTCCCACCAATGGTGGTGCCTTGTTTTCTACTTTCATTTTTACATGCTTTCGAACTGCATGTAAACTTTCGAACTTTACATGCTAGGTTGGCAGAAGCTGGGACAAGTAACGGGAGCTCACTCCGTTACATGGCGCTAGGGATTCGAACCGCCAAACTGCCGACCTTTCTTATCCTTAGTAGAAAGAAGAAAATTTATCTTCCTTTTCAATGAAAATATTAGAATAGCATCATGGCTCCCATCTTGTTAAGGAAATAATGTATGAGAGGTATAGTCAATTCAAGTCATTCGGCTGCCCCAAGTTGAACAATCACTGTAAACCCATCTACTCTCATTGCTTTTTGCATTTTTATGGGTTCTGACTCCCTCTCTGGCAGCAAAGCACAATGTCAATAATTAGTAACATGAATCTATTTTTTAAAGTCTGCCTCACTGTCTAAGAATAGAGATGGTACAGTATATAGTACAGTATACAGTAATTCAGTATATAGTAATAATGAAGAAAATATACATTGTTATGAAATTGCATATGAACTAAAGAAAACTGAAACATCAGTGCAATTGCCAAAGAGACATGTGCATTATTTAATGAAGTTTAAAATTCCAAGCATATTTCAATTTCAAATTGTGCCAAAATATATTCTTCTTTAACTTCCTTATAGAGTAGTTGTCTTGCCCTGCTTCTGTCTTCCTAGCTAATGTTCAAAATCTTTAGAATTTATTCTGGCAGAAATTTGGAGCTTACCTTATCTTTGTAAAGTGCCTTTTATGGGCCTGGGGGGGACGGACAATCCATGTTTTCTTTCTGTTATATTTTTCTTTGATATTCTGCAGCCCCCTTCACTACATCCATGTTTGGATTTGGAAAACAAAAAACAGGACAACACATTTCCTCAAGTTGTCCCGGAAGGCGTTGAAGAGACACTGCAAATGTTTGGACTAATGAGAAATCAGAGACAAACAGAACATTCACAGGCATCCTTTAACTGTAACTCAAGTAAGTTGCCCCACCCATGATAATTCACTGGGTTCTCCCTCCCTTGCTCCACAGAAATCAGATTAGAAAGTTAAAATGGGTTAAAAAACAAAGAAGAATTTTTCAACACAATACTAATGCAACTGTGTAAAGTTTAAAAATGTGTAACTTTTCAAACAATTCATCTAAACAACCAGTAATCCTTAGGAATAACAAACATCAGAATTCCAAGAACTGTGAAGAACATTTAACAGGGGAAAGATGGCTTACAAAATGGAACTGCTTCTTCCTAACGGATGTTTGAGGTGGGTTTTTTTTTTGCAAGAAACTAATTTTATCCCATATGAAAACGATAAAAAATATTTGGGGGATGGTAAAAAGTGTGTGGATCAGATTTTGATAAATGGAAATTCAAAAATGGCCAGAGGGGTAGAAATATAAAGGTTCAAGTTTTATAGCTGCACAAGAAATGTTGGACACTGAATATTATTATGAAACACTTGTGGTTATTAATGGAGACAGTGAAATAGTTTGGATACATGCTTGTGGTCTGACTAGAAATAATGTATATACTTTATATAATTGTTTGGCAGGCATTTTCAATTTACAGGTAGACCTTATAACTGTAGGTTTTTAATTTAGTATTGGGTGCAAAAAGGATCATAACAAAATTTAAAAACAGAAAATCCTTTCTAAGAGCTGGACTGTTGTCATGCAAGCATGTGAGAATTTAATGTTGATACATGGACACAATTAAATTTAGCCAAACTAAACTAAGTTTAACTAAACTATAAACTAAATCCTTATATGGCATATGTTCCCATTTTGGGCTACTGGTAATTTCTAAATTTCTGATTAATCTAACTAAAGGTGTTACATGACAGAACTGTGGTTCAACAATAATGCCATTGACTTTATACAAGATAATTTAGGTTAGACGGAAGTGATTCTTTGATGTATTATTGATAGATTTCTTTTTAGTTTATCAGCCATAACCACCCACCACATGTTGATGTGTATTTTTCTTTCCAAACAGATAATTGGCACTTATGAAAACTGTCTCTCAAGTGTGTAAAAGCATACTTTGGAATCATATCATTCCTTTAAAATGGGAACTAGGGCAACTGTATGCTCTGGATATGGAATTTTCATTAAAGTTTCTTAACCAGATGTATTGGAAGCAGAAAAAAATATTTGCAAATTGTTGGTTTTTGTTTGAAACAATATGACCTAATACTCATAAGAGTCCATAGGGGACAAAACATGGGAATTATTACATAATTAATTCCCAGTTTTATTCAGCTTTATATTCTGTAAATGCAAGTACAGAAATATCATTTGAGCAAACTAATGACCTTTTAAATTGACTTACTTTTCCTAAAATTTTCTCATGAATATTTAAAGAGTTAACATGACCCTTCACATTGCAAAATTTGATATTAGAATATAATTTATCAAAAAAAAATGCATATGTAGTTAAAACCATTATTTTGGTTATGGTATCTATTTTGTCTAGATGCTTTAGTAGTCTCTTAAATTTAGTAGTGTTTAAGATTTGTCATAGAAGCAAAACTAAAATTTCCTTATACATCTCTCAACACGAACATACATACACACCAGATTACATAAAAGAAATTTTGAACTGGGGATCTTAGATTACAAAACCAAGTTCTCGGGTTCAAAAAAATGCTAAATATGTCAATTATAATTTTAAAAATGGGTTAACCCAACAAAATATTACGCTGCTCCAGTGAATGTCTTCAAAACGTTTGGCTGTTGTCTTTTCCTATGTCGCAATCGGATGGAAGGTGCATTAATCCATAGCCTTTGGTCATGGCTCCTGCTAGTTCCATTTGCTGAAACACTGTCTGCATGTTAAAGACACATATGTGCTATTAAATTACATCCCACAAAAGTGGAGTTTGTCTATTATGAAGAGCTTTGGGTTTATTGTGCTTGGGTTATAACAAGAAAAGGTAACATTGTTTTCCTGGAATGATGTGTATCAGATTTTAAGCCTGACTTACCTTTTTTTTAAAAAACTGTAAACCTTTGCCTTGACTTTATGCTAGGAGAAAGAAAGTAGAGGACACTACATTCATTTATTTGTAATGGTTTTTCTATCTATATTAGCATATATTTAGTTTATTACATACTGAATTTAAATTCTGCATCGTTCTTTTTCTTAGGGGCATTTTAAAAAAAGATGAATGAAACCCTGATATTAAGAAAAAATTAAGAGGGCGCAGCCCTCTCCTGCTGGACTTCTGCAAGTGGCATTTGAAGCCAAGTCCAGAAGTAACTCTGGGACTTCAAAATACCTCTTTAGAGACCTGCCCTCCCCCCCTCCATGAATGCATGTAATCCATTCACATCCACTTGTCTAGAAATCCAAATGAGAGGCCCTTCCCTTCTCTATTCCTCAAGACAAACGATCTTTATCAAATGCAGAAGTAGAGAAGCGCTTCCTTCTCTACTTCTGCATTTCCATCGGCTTTCGCGGTCCTGCGAAAGGATCGAGAAAGGCAGAAAAACTCTCCTCCTCCGCTTCCCTCCCAGCCAGGCTCGCTTGTCTACGCTCCGGTTCTGTTATCTTTCTTTCTAAGCCAAAGAATCCCAATTCTTTCAAATTTGATCAACGGAAGTATTGGACCCTCTGATCATTCTGATTGGCATTTTGCCGATTTGTATTATATCCCCCTTTTTTTAAAACAAAAGCAACAACCTTCCTTCCCGCACCGCACACGGCAGGCGCGCCCCAGATGCTGCAGCTTCCCCACCACCACCACTATCACCACCACCACCTTCGTTTCCGAGGGAGGCAGATTCGGTTTATTGGGACCGATCTGGGAGAGAAGAGGGGGGGGGATGGAGAGATATGCATGGAGAGAGAAAGAGGGAGGGAGACAGAGAGAGGGAAGGGAGGGTGGGGAGAGAAAGAGAGAGTGCGGGAGGGAGGTAGAGAGAAGGAAGGAGAGAAGGGACGGAGATGGAGAGGGAAGCTGGGAGAGGAAGAGGGAGGGAAGATGGGAAGAGAGAAGAGAGAGAGAAAGAGAGGAGGAGGGAGGGAGGGACGAAGATAGAGAGGGAAGGAGAGAAAGGAGGGAGAGGGGGAGAGAAAGAAGAGGGAGGGAGAGAGGGACGGAGATAGAAGAAAGGACGGAGGAGAGAGAACGAGGGAGGGAAGGACGGAGAGGAGAAGAGAGAAAGGAGGGGGAGAGGAGGAAGAAGGGAAGGAGAGAGGGGGAGGGGAAAGAGAGGGATGGAAGGTGGGAAAGAGAGAGAAAGAAACGTGGGGTGGGGAAAGAAAGAGAGAGCACGAGAGGGAGGGAGAGAAGGAAGGAGGGAAAGGAGGAGGGGGGAGATAGAGCGAGGGAAGCAGGGAGAGAAAAAGGACTGAAGGGGAGAGAGAAAGAGGGAGAGAGAGAAAGGAGGGAGGGACGGAGATAGAGAGGGAAGGAGAGAGGGGAAGAGAGAAAGGAGAGAGAGCGGGGAAGAAAGAAGGGGAGGAGGGAGGAGCGGAGATAGAGAGAGAGGAAAGGTCAGAGGGGGGAGAAGGAGGGAGGGAAGGAGGGAGAGGAGAAGAGAGAAAGGAGGGGGAGAAAAGGAAAAAGGGAAGGAGAGAGGAGGAGGGGGAGAGAGGAGGAGGGGGAGAGGGATGGAAGGCGGGAAGGAAAGAGAGAGAGAGAAAGGAAGGAAGGAAGGGGAGGGAGAGAGAAGGAAGAAGGGAAGGAGAGAGAGAAAGATTGTGGAGCGCGGGCGGCGTGCTTGTTAGCCCCTCTGACTTCAAGGCCGAGCTTTTTTTTCTCTTCCCCAGGCGTACTGAAAGAAGCAACATTTCGGATATGTCCCCGGCGGCGCTTCCCTTTTTGGCAGACAGGCAACAAGTTTGGAGAGGAGCGGGCCGGGAGATGGAGAAAAAACCCCGGAGGGGACCAGCCCGCTCTCAGAGCCGCGGCGCTTAACTTCGATCAGCGCCGTCCGGGCTCCTTTCTGGGCAGCGCGTGGAGAGGCCCCTCCCACTCCAGGCCCCCCAAAGCGAAGCCTCCACGGCCCCGGCGAAAGCCACGACCAATCCCTGCCGGCTTTTGGTCCGATGGTCCCGCCCCCCCTCCCCGCCCTCCCAATCCCCCTTCTCCATTTGCATAAAAAATGCCCGCAGGAGCTTGAAACGTCGAGAGTGCCGGGCAGCGTCTCCGTCGGTGCGCGAGACGCGGGAGCGCTTCGGGGGAAGCTGCGCGTGGCCGGCCGGCGGGAGGGTGAAGCTCGCCGCTCCCCGCCGCTCCCTCCGCCTCGTTCCGCCGCCCTTTCCCCGGCCGCTTCTGCCTTCCCAAAGGGGGGCCCTTCCGCTCAGCTCCCCTCGGCAAGATGCGCCCTCGGCAAGTTCTCCCGCGCCTGCTGGTCCTCTCCGCGGCTTGCCTCGGCCTGGCCGGCGGGCTCTTCCTCTTCGGGGAGCCCGAGTTCTCCTACAAGCGGTCCAACTGCAAGCCCATCCCCGCCTCCCTCTTGCTGTGCCGCGGGATCGAGTACCCCGACATGAGGCTGCCCAACCTGCTGGGCCACGAGACCATGCAGGAGGTGCTGGAGCAGGCGGGCGCCTGGATCCCGCTGGTGCAGAAGCAGTGCCACCCGGACACGCGCAAGTTCCTCTGCTCCCTCTTCGCGCCCGTCTGCATCGTCGACCTGGACGAGACCATCGAGCCCTGCCATTCGCTTTGCGAGCAGGTGAAGAACAGCTGCGCCCCGGTTATGTCCGCCTTCGGCTTCCCGTGGCCCGACATGCTGGACTGCAGCCGGTTTCCCCAGGACAACGACCTGTGCATCCCGCTGGCCAGCAGCGACCACGTCCTCCCGACTCCCAGAGAAGGTAAGAGCCGCTGAGGGCGCTTGGACGGGGCGCAGCCTGTGCAGGTTAAGCAACGCGGACCGCCGCGCTAGCCTCTCTTGGGAGCAAATCCGAAATCTGATCTCCTGATCAAGAAGATCAATAGCAATAGCAATAGCAGTTAGACTTATATACCACTTCATAGGGATTTCAGCCCTCTCTAAGCGGTGTACAGAGTCAGCATATTGCCCCCACAGTCTGGGTCCTCATTTCACCCACCTCGGAAGGATGGAAGGCTGAGTCAACCTTGAGCCGGTGAGATTTGAACCGCTGAACTGCAGATAGCAGTCAGCTGAAGTGGCATGCAGTACTGCACTCTAACCACTGTGCCACCTCGGCTCTTAAAGATAAAGATTTACAGCTTCAGGCTCTACTTTATCCCAAGTCTTCAGAGCGCCAAAGTAGAATGAATGTACAGGATGGATTCCTCTGCAATTGATTATTATTTTTTTATGTTGAATTAGAAACTGCTGTATATTAAGCGGCTTTTGAAGTAAATGGTGATTTGGGGGCATATTTTGAGGTAATTATTTTGGGGCCCATTGACTGGGGCAGAAATCATTCAATGTTATCCTTCCAGTACATGTATAGGGATTGCGATCTTAGGCTGCCACCCCAAGCATCTCAGTGGAATGTGCAGGGAGAATAAGTTTGCTGAGAATAGTGGTTTTGGTAATCTCTTTTAAAAGGATCAACTTTCTGTATATCACCGTCTCTTTTATCACAAATACAAATTTGGAGAAATAAAATGAACTTTATAGCCTGTAATGTAAATTCCTCTCTAAGAACTGTAGAACATCACACCTCAAATTTTCGCATGGCAAAAAAAAAAAAGTATCACAGGACCAAAACATGACCCTTTAACGATAGAAACTAATCCATTTTAGATTTTGCTTTCCTGGATTTGGAAAGTTCTTTGCAGTCTTTTTACACAGAAGCTAGGCTGGATTCCGTAAGACCTTATGTAATTTTAGATATGGGTGTTTAAATTTGTCCTATTCTCATCCTGTCTTATCCTAAACCGGTTCTCAAGCAAGTTTGTTCAAAGTGGATTGCAACTGTAGATCTTATGAATTTAGGGACAGGTTAAATTCTGTAATCCCGAATAAACATGATTAAGAACAAGTTAAATTATGTAATCCAGAATAAACATGATTAAGAACAAGTTTAGGATAGGACAGGATTAGGATCTTGATAAGAGCTTATTTAACGTAAGTATGTACTGTATGCGATGATAGCTTTAAACCACCCTATTTACCCAGATCTGGGATTAAGTCTAAGTGAATGGTATAGTTTGAATGGGTATAGTTCCCTTTTGAATTTCTACTTCAAAAGTTGCACTATGACTTGGAATACTGCTTGTACTCTTAACCATTTGAACTCATTAAATATTGTAATTATGGAACTGTTGTTCTGTAAACTGTTTTCCTAGGAAAATGATAACATTACTCAGTACAGTAAGCCATTTCTATATCAACTGACTAAGTTTTCTGCAGGTACTGTTTGAATAAAAGATAACAGGAGATGCTGAACCTGATAAAATATTGATAACAGGAGCATTACATTCATATTACTGATTTTTCATTCTTAAAAGTTAGAGCCTTCAGCTAGTTTCAGTCTAGGATTAGAAAATTTGTCTTTAGTTAATTTGAGGATGGGGAACATGACGTTCTCCCAGGTTTTGTTTTTTAAAAAATAATGGACTTGGAGAAGGATGATTTCCTGAGACAAACTAATCAGGAAATGCATTTAATCACTTTTTCAGTGCTGGGTCTCCCGATGACTTCCACCAGAGCATTAATTTCTTCCCTCTGGAGGACCTGGTGTGCAGGAGTGTTAGAAAGAGACTTTAATCCCACTCAGAATCCATATCCATGGTTCAATAATCATTGAATTTGTTATGGTATCTATTTAGCCTGGCTGCCTAGTTTTTCTTCAGTTGTTTTTAAATTGCTATTGGGATTGATTAGGTATCTCAAGCTCCAAATGCTATGGAATAAGCCCTCCAGGCTGAAATAGAGTCAAGGATAAGAAAGTCTGCCATAATTTCATATTAAAAGTGTATTTTTTTCTTTCCAAATGTTCCTCTACTTCTTTCTTTTAAAACCCCTCTAAATGTTCTTCTTACAACTTATTTCTTACAGTGCCAAAAGTTTGTGATGCCTGCAAAAGCAAGAATGAAGATGACAATGAAATTGTGGAAAACCTTTGCAAAAATGACTTTGGTAAATATGAGGGAGACACTAGGAGGTTGTTTAGAACTGTTCTTTGGAATAAACATGTTGTGTGCTCTGCCCTTTCTAAAGGTTGTTCTTTTTTCTATACAACATTGTCCACTGTGGCCTCATCTCCTTTCTATGTAGAATGGAGCTGGGATTCTAAAGATTCCTTAGCTGGACATCCAAATTGTTCTAATGATGCTTTAATAGAGGGAAAACTGTATTTTTTTTTCTCTCCGTCATGTGTATTGGTTGTACCTTGTCCCATAGCCGACAACAGAAACTGGTTTAGTTCTCAATAGTTTTACCAGCGATTCTACTTCCATTACCTCTGTCTATGTAAACCAACTGTTTTTCACATTTGGTCACCTTAGGGAGTGATAGAATCCAGGAATTAGGTAGTTGTATACAGACATATATATCTTTTTTATTACCCTCTGAAACTGCCATGTCAGTTATTTCAGAGTTGCAGAAATATAAATAATATGAATGTGACATCCCTGAATTTTCTGATTATTCGCTGATGTGAAATGGAGCCCAGTGGCACAGTAATGCTGGAGGACTTGGTTTTATTTTGTTTCCCTTCTGCCCACCTGCAGAGGAAGGGGACTGAGGAGGGAGGCCTCGGAATATGTCCTGCTATGAATTTGAAAACAGGTTTTATCCTGTCCAGTCCCCATTTCTTATGCAGCAGGGACAGATGGCTTCCTGGGAAGAGTAAAATAGAACATTGCTCCTAACTTTTCCAGAGCAGAAGACAAGATAATGATATGGGAGGAAAGCATATAAGTATTGGAAAGCCAATACTTTGATAGGCTTCACTTCAGATTTTAAGTTGGTGTAACATTTGCAATGTACAACACTGTTACATTAATCTACCACAGATCCCCAACAGCTTTGGCAAAGCTTTCACATTCCATATTAGTAGAGGAATGGGATCTTTTCTTAAAAAAAGATTAATCTGTCTCTTGAAATTCTGACATGCCAGGAAATGGCTGTGAAGAAAACAGAGAATTACAGAGGTAAGACAAATAATGTATCATTTCTGGATAAGAATACTTGGAAAACTCTCCTGAATAATGTAAAATGTGATAAACTGGCATAAGTTGTAAATACATTGTTGTAATTTTATCATATTTTAACTGAAGAAGTTACTTTATTACAGTTTGATCACAAATTTATACAGATTAATGCCCTTATCATTAAAGAATAGCATAGAGAGTGAGTTTTATTCATGTTAACTAGCATTAAGTTTTCATCTGGTATATCAACAAGCAGATATTTGGTTTTTCTTAAGCATGATGCTATCTCTCTCTCTTTCTTTTCCGTTGTTGCATCAAATCTAATGCAGCTATAAATCCCAATTATTTTGTTCACCCCTGCAATAGATAAAATATATTGATTAACCAAAGAGTTTCATAAATTAAGGCAGACTATTTTCAGGAGAAATGAGGATTGCTTTTTCTATGAAAAGATAGATGTTTTCCCTCCCACTCTCTCCGCTTTGGGAGAAGGCATGTATCACTTTTAAAGCTTTTAAAGTAGAAAAATCAGAGTCCTTCAGTATTTGCAACCAAAAAATCTAGCGGGAGAGGCTCATTTAACAAAGATTTTTTTTTCTTTGAAAGTGAAAGAAATACACCCAAAGATTGATTCGGACTGAAATTACTTTCATGCTCTTGGTGGCTTTAGAAATGGAGCCACCTGCTGTCCATTCTGTCAGAACCTGACAGTTTAATTAGCAAGAAAAGACCTCCCTCGCTGGATTCTCTTTTATGTGCCAGAATGAGAGAAAAATCTCTTCTTCCCTCCCCGCCCCTCCCTTTCCTTTACCCCACTCCCCTATCCCTGCTCTGCTCTGCTCCCTATTATCCCTCTTAGCTCTAAAGATAAAAGTGAAGGAGATTGCCTACATCAACGGAGACACCAAGATCACTCCGGAAACGAAGAGCAAAACCATCTACAAGCTGAACGGAGTGACGGAAAGGGACCTGAAGAAGACCGTGCTCTGGCTGAGAGGTGGCCTTCAGTGTACCTGCGATGAGATGAACGACATCAACGCACCATATTTGGTCATGGGACAGAGGTTGGCTGGGGATTTGGTGATCACCTCCGTCAAGCGATGGCAGAAAGGCCAGCGAGCCTTTAAGAGGTTTTCACGCAGCATCCGCAAGCTGCAGTGCTAATTGCTTGGAGTTTCTGGTCACATTTAGTTGCCATGCCTTAAGTTCTTTCACATCTTCCTACCGCAGCCATAAACGCCCGGTAGCATGAAAGACTTGCTTCTTTTAAGAAGAAAAGAGACTCCCCTCCCCTCTAATTGTGTTCATATAATAAACTGTAATTGACCAAATCATGATTTTTCTTCTGTATAATTGTTTTCCAAAATGTGTTGTTTAGAGCTGTGCAAAATGTAACTTTGATCTTCTTTTAATTTTTCTTTTAACTATTCATATTCATTATACGTTTTGTCTGGCTAATCTTTCTGCGTAGGTTATATGTCCATTTTGGGCACCGGAGCCGACTTGTTCAGTTTGGTTTTGTTCCAAGTGAAAACAAATGTGGAAGCCACGGTGTGGGAGATAATTTTAAATGCCAATTTTGCAATTTGGCATTTAAAAGACAAACTTTATTTTAAACTTTCCTCTTAGCAGAAATTGTAACTCAAAAGATGGAAGAACAGAACTCAAGAATATCTTGCGAGTTTCTTTTCCCCAAATCCTCTGCTGAATTATACATGCTTAAGGCCTCTAACGTCCATGAGTTGGTGTGCATTAAGCTTCAATCTAATGCATGCTTCTGTGGGGAAGTGCACTGCACTTTATGGGACTGGCGACTGTCAACATACGTTGCATTGCAAGCTTGCTGCACAACAGTGATAGCCACCTTTGAGACCCCGAGTGCCCAAACTGCACACACGGATTCCCAAACTGAAAGGTGCATGCGCTTGCAAATGTGTGCAGGGCTGCATATGCATGCACATGTGGATATGTGCGAATGTGCGCAGGCCCGTGCATGCACATACATGCATGCACGAACATGTGCGCATGCGCAGCAGAGACCTGAAGACCAGCCGGCTGGTGGGAGGCGGGGCATCTCAACACCGGCAGAGCGGCAAGAGGTAAGATCTTTTTCTTTCACAAGCTTCTGTTTTGTCATTTGCAGGGGAACAGAAGCTCATGAAAGAAACACCACGGAGATCTGACCTGGGGTGACGGTGCATGTGCCAGCAGAGAGGGCTTTATGTGCCACTCTGGCACACTTGCCATAGGTTTTCCATCACGGCTATAGACTATAGCCATCACAATATCTCTATTTACTTTTGAATATTGGACCTAATTTTATCTAACCGGGAATGTGTCATCTAGTTTTATTCATTATACAGAAATTATCCATGTACATGTGCTACTTGTGAAAGAACTACATCAGTAAGTATATATTAATCATTTGCACACAGTATTTTATAGAAAGCTTAGTACTGTTTTAAACGGAAGTACTTTGGTGCGTCACAAATTAAAGGTTTATGTAGCCTACCTGTAAAGTAAGTAGCGGTTATTTGAAAAAAAAAAGTTGTAAAATATTACTTTTAACAAACTTTGTAAATAATCCAGATAAGCCTTATATTCTTGTATATAAACTTTACATCATAGTTTACACTTTGTCGTGTTTTTATCTAGGTTTTGTGAAAACAGCTCTGAAATCTGTAGCTTCTATTTTTATTTTATCTTTTTTTTTTTTGTCTTGGTAATAAAAGACATAGGATAAATTCACTACCTCTTGGGTTAATTAGTTACACTGTTGCACTATTTTAATGCAACTCCAAAGTAGAACTTAACCAGGCCTTTTAAACAGTCATTCACATAATAGTTTATTCCTAGTTAGGCGCTAACGAGTTTTTGATGTATACTAAACTATTATGCTATAATTTAAACAATGTTTGATGATTAATGAGCTTCAATAAAATTCTGCATCATCTAATAATTAAGAAGAGACTGGAGAGTCACTTGTGAAAAATGGTATCAGGTCTCCTGCTTGAGCAGGAGGTTGGACTAGATGACCTTCAAGGTTATTTCCAGCTCCATTATTCTGTATTCACCCAAATATGAATTTTAATTCCTATAACACTGGATCCTGCATAAAAGAATAGAATTACTTTGGCATAAGATGATTAAAGAAGGTAAGATCTTCTGAGAGATGAAGCCGTAAATGCTGGATAGGTCTCAGGCTTTTCATCGATTATTGGCCTGTCAAACTTGGGAAGACAAGAGGATTCTGACTACATGTTTTCCACATCTTTTCTTTGGTTAGTCTGGCATACAGAAGTAAACTTTGCACTCCAGATTTTTCAGTTAGGTGCAAACTGTTCTTTTTATTTTTAAAATGTGTTTATATGATTTTGGAATACATGATTTCTGGTGGCTATGTAACTACCACCATGGAATTGTCATGTAAGCAATATGGAAGCAGTTTACTCTTGCTTCCTTCCAGAATTTTTTCCTTTTCGTTTGCCAGATTTTATATGCTGGCATGGAAAAATGGCAACCATTTAAGGGCAGATTTTTTCATACGCACTTTCTTAGTTACTGTTTACTGAGACTATATAATGTGCCATAAAATCCCTATTCTGGTTGCTCCCATCCCAGTTTTGTTGCAACCGTTTGAAGAAAAAAAACAGATGAAATGTAGACTTCAAGAGCACTGATGGGAAGAACTTAATTTAAAATGCTTTGGACAGATTTTTTTTGTTTTACATTTTATGCATTATTTTTCTTTTAGCTTTTTTCCTGTAAAGAACAACTGCGTATTTTTCTTTCTTATGATAGTATTTCAACTACTTTGCAAAGGTTCCCCCCCCCCCATTTTATTCTAGGAAGAATCAATTATCTTTCACACAGGGTCAGTGACCAGTGATCTGTTAATCATTTAAGAGTAAAGAAAGGTTCGACACGCCATGGATCCTCAAATCCAATAATTTCCTTGTCCCTGATCTCAAAGTACACACATTAGGCACGGTGACCCTTTGACCCAAGGAGTACAATCCACAAAGATTTTTATTCAGGATTCCAACTCTTAGACATTTTTGCAACGAAGTGTAAATATATACATAATTTCCTGGTTCAAATGTCTATATCCAGGTGCATGAATACCACAGATGAGAAAGCCAGGCAACTCTGGAAGCAAACCGAACCCTGCTCCTTTCTACAAGCAGTGAAAGATCGATGCTCAAGTGACGTTCCTTGATGGATTCCAGGGCTGGAGTGCAGAAAATTCCAGCTCTCCACAAGAACATTGGCATGAAATATCCCTTGAAAGTGGTCCCAGTACAAATATTTAAACATTTATTCACTAGCACTGTCTAGTATATCTCCAGGGCCATGCTGAAAGCAAGTGATGATGGGAGGTAAGAAGATGAAACTCAAGTACTTTGGCCACCTGATGAGAAGGAAGGACTCATTGGAGAAGAGCCTAATGCTGGGAACGATTGAGAGCAAAAGAAGAAAGGAACAGCAGAGAATGAAGTGGCTGGATGGAGTCACTGAAGCAGCAGGCGTTAGCTTAAATGGACTCCAGAGGACGGTAGGCCTGGAGGAACATTGTCCATGGGGTCGCGATGGGTCGGACATGACTTTGCAACTAACAACAACAGCAAAGCAGAACTGAAGTAAAACCCTATTCCTGGGTGGTGGTAGTTTTTTTCAGTTTCTGCTCACATTGCAAGCAACAGGGATGCCCTTTTTTTTAACATTAATTATTTTAAAGTCAAGAGTATAATGCATCAAATCCAGAAATATCTTCCACCTATCCAGCAGCTATGCTACCTATTAGTTTAACATCTCTTAGACCAAAGATGACTCACGTGCAGGCCATGCCCATCGCAGCTCCGGGAATGGAAAAAACATTGTGAAACATCATGTGACACGTTGAGTTTGAGACCCGTGTCTTAGACATTAAAAGAGCTTCTTTGTTGTAGGAGGCAGAGCAAAAATGTTTCTTGACCGTAATGTGAAGATGTGTGGATTTTGACTCCGAGAATTTCACCATCAGCATGTACAGGTCCTCAACGTATGACCACAATTGAGTCCAAAATGCATGTTGCTAAGGGGCACATTTGTTGAATGAGTTTTGCCCAATTTTACGACCTTTCTTGCCACATTTCTTAAGGGAATCACTGCAGTTGTTAAGTTAGTTACATGTTTTTTAAGTGAATCTGGCTTCCCTCATTGACTTCACTTGTCATTTGACCCCAGGGCACTGCAACCATCATAAAGATGAAAATGCAGCACTGCAGGCTACTTCAGCTGACTGCAGTTCTGCAGTTCGGCTGTTCAAATCTCACTGGCTCAGGGTTGACTCAGCCTTCCATCCTTCCGAGGTGGGTAAAATGAGGACCCGGATTGTTGGGGGCAATATGCTGACTCTGTAAACCGCTTAGAGAGGGCTGAAAGCCCTATGAAGTGGTATATACGTCTAACTACTATTGCTATTATTTCCTCCCCACTTTCTCTGCAAGGGTTTGTGATATAGTGATGGACAGACCACCAAATTATAGAAACTTTGAAATCATGTGTTAATATGCCACTTGGTTCATCCTCAGTACTCAAATAGATGTTGAAAATATCCTGTGTTGAAATAAATGTCTTGTCAGCTTTTCTGTATCATTTTTAGCATTACCAAAACGTTTTGCCCTTATCAGAATAATTATGGCCACAACTCCACGCAATTAAATGCCTTCAACTCCTTTTGGAATCAGTAGAGTTTGCACACTTCCAAGACATAACTGCCATAAATGGGAAAACCTAGAAGGCATATTTAACTTTACTCCCACAGAAATCATTTTTAAAGGTTTTTATTCCTGCAGAAGTTGGCTATAGAAAGGACTGAATGGCTGGGGCAGGGGTGGGTTCCTGCCAGTTCTAACCTCTTCTGTAGAAGAGGTTCCACAAATCTACTGTGCCATTTAGAACCGGTTCCAGCTCCCCCCGCCCATCCGCACCACACTTGCTCCGCCCACCACTCACTGATTGGCTGGCTCACCTATCACCCCGCCCGCCTCTAAGAGTCCTATCTAAATCCTAAAGGCTTAAAGCTGTCAAATTTGAACACCTGTGGGGTTTTTTTCTGAAGGGTTAGGGGTGCAAGGGTCTTGTAACTTAACAGCTTTAAGACTTGCACACTTCAATGCCAGAATTCCTGAGCCAACATGACTGGAGGAGGAATTTTGGGAGTTGAAGTCCACATGTCTTAAAGCTGTGAAGTTTGAACAGCCCTGGGGTTTTTTTTCTAAAGGGTTAGGGGTGCAAGAGTCTTGTAACTTAACAGCTTTAAGACTTGCGTGCTTCAAATGCCAGAGTTTCTGAGCCAACATTTTGGTTGCTAAGCAAGAGCATTGTTAAGTGAGTTTCACCACATTTTACAAGTTGATCACGTCTACCCAGTCACATAACTGCCAAGCCACTTGCACTCAGTCACATGGCTGGCCAGCCACTCCCACAAAGTAGGCCACATCTACAGAAGAGGTTCTAAAAAAATTTGAAACCCACCACTGGCTGGGTCCAATGGCAACTAGATATAGCTCATTGTTTTAGCTTAACAGTGTTATGGATTCTTGTCTCTTTGCTAAGAATATAAAAGTACCAAAGAGTTATGTACTTTATTTAAATCAATAAGTGCAAAATCTTATCAGAAAATACATTTTTCATACATTACAATCAGTAAACTAAAATAGCTCCAGGAAGTGCTTTTTGCCCTTCAAAAAATAAATGAATCTTAATGCAAATGTGCTGGTCATTTTCTCAGACACTGAAGACAACAGGAAGTCTAGCTTGTGGTTCATCTTAGGATACATTCAACTAAACAACTTATTCATTTTATGCTTTTAACTGATTTATATGCTGCCTATCTCTTAATGGCTCTAGGGAGCTTTCAAAAGATAACAAAAACCAATAAAATGCCATCTAGCAATTGAGTGATTATCATGGTTGTTTGCTCTTAGCAATCACCAAATCCTAAAACACTATAAAATGATGTACATTACAATATATTTATACTTGTTTAATATTTAAACAATAAGCCATCATACAATATATGCTCTTGTTCAATACTGAATGTGTCAGAATATTCATGAACTGGCAGAGACATGGTAACAAAGTCAGCCAATGAAAAAGCATTGCAACTAAGTCAGCCAATTAGGGCTGTTTGGAAACAGAAACTTAAGCTAGGAGTCTGGGCGTGGCTTTGCTCTGTGCTCAGCTCTAAAACCAAACTAGTCTGGACTTGTCTGCTGATCTGGACTGAAATGAAACTGTTCTCTGCTCTTTGTATTGTATATATTATTTAATGTCTTATAATGTATATAAAGACAAGTTAATGAATCCTGCTGAATTAGTTACCTGTGTGTGCTTTTTGGATTTGATTTCTGCAACTCTGACATAATGTAATAGATGCTTTTTTTAAATAATTAATCATGACTTAAAATCTATCTGTGTTGGTTCCCCTGCTGGCCTCATTTAATTGGCATACCTAAGTTAGCTCAATGGATATATCATACTAAACACAGTGTGGCTTCTTTGAGTTGGCTTATTGTGCTATGTAGTCCCTGTGATTTATAAATCAAGATTTACAGTTTAGCATGGTACATGAATTCAGGTAAGATCTTACTGAATGTATCACAGTTAAGCAATAAGTGGCTTAATGCAATCCATAAATTTCATCTCTCACTTCTCTCACTCTCTCAATTAATTGGTTCTCTGCTAGAACCGTACTTTAGCTGCTACACACACCCCTGCTAATTTCTTCTTTGTCATAAATATCAACAATTGGACAAAAGCTAGTGTTGCAGGTCCCCAATATTTCTGCCGAGAGAAAAGCAGTCAAGATACATGATGACAAAAAAGTCTGGAGTTCAAGGAATCACACTTGCCTCCTGCTAACGGACTACTCTGGACTGTATATCCTAAACCATAACAAATTCTTCACAGCAGAGGTGCTGCTAAAACTAATGGAAAGGGTGTATCATACCAACTTCTCACCTAGCCTTTTATTGCCATTTTCAAATTAAACCAAAATAACTGTTGTTGATCATCATCATTTGGCCATTCAAGGTAAGTTTTGGTACTCATTAATTTTCGGAGTTTGCAAAACCTTTCCGGGATTGTTTTTGTCGAAATAGATTCCAGGAGGATCAAAATGGCTGTGTCATTGTTCTCATCAAAAAAACGGAAGTGGGAAAAATCCAATTCGTACTTGCACCACTCACTCCGTACAAAATTCTTCGAAAGCACAAAGAGGGTTTTAGAGCTCTTCTCAATGGAGTCAATAATATTGTCTACAATCCATTTGCCAGGCATAAAATCTCTCTTATGAAGACAAAGTTTAAATGGAGGGTTTGATTGCTCCAACATGTGCACCATAATATTTTCCACCCATTCAGAGTCTTGTTCACTGTAGGAAACGAAT
This sequence comes from Thamnophis elegans, assembly GCF_009769535.1. Taxonomy (NCBI): domain Eukaryota; kingdom Metazoa; phylum Chordata; class Lepidosauria; order Squamata; family Natricidae; genus Thamnophis; species Thamnophis elegans. Next base: position 63,469,578 of record NC_045549.1, read on the forward strand.
GCATCATAGCAGACTGCCTGGTTACGGGTCCTTTGAGGTTTGCGCTTTGCTTTGAGCCAGGCCAAAGTCATGCGCATATACCAAATGACGTGAAACTTGTAGCAAAGAAATGCTGACACCAAGATGATCAGAATTATCAGAATACAAAGGATGGAGACAAAAGTACTGAAATGACAGTCAGTCATTTGCAGCTGGGCAACTCCAATCCGCTCCCCTTTTACATAATCTGGAAAATCACAGATGTAATTCTCAGGCCAACCAATACAGATATTATATATTCTTGGATAAGACTGTACAAAGGAAACGAATTCACACTTGCATTGAAAACTGTTATAACCGGCATCCAGCAATTTCAGTTCCGGAAACTTTTCCAGTTCGTGCTCATAGAAACCAAACACATTGTTTTCTCTAATAGTCAAAAACCTTATGTGAGGGATGAAGGCAGCATCTGGTAGAGTTTTTAACCTATTGTTTTTAAGGTAAAGTTCCTGAAGATGAGGCAGGTCCACCTTAAAATCACTGAGTAAATTGTTGCTTGCATCCAGAATTTCTAAAGAGTTAGGGATGCAACCTGTAAGTTTCTCTACTTTACAGCCAGATATGTTTAAATATTTCAAGCTTTTTGGCCAATGGCACGATTCTGGCATGCGTTCCAAGTTGTTCTGACTTACATCTAGGTTAGTAAGATGGACTAAATGAGCCACGCTTCGAGCCGTCCTATCAAGATATGTCAAAGAATTTTGACTAACATTGAGAGTCTGTAGCTTAGGCCAACTGCCTGGGCAAAATGAATGCTCAAAAAACAAATCCTGAAGCAAATTCATATTGAAATCAAGATACTGTACTGAATGGAACCTTTTTGCAAGTTCGCAAGGCACAAGAAAAACTTTTGTGTTTTCAATGGTCAGACTGGTAATATTCTCTACAAGATACCATACGGATGAAAGATCTGAAAATAAATAAAATGATTCTATTGTTAAATTACTAATTGTTATTATACGTAAATTACTAGAAATTTTCTGTCTACTAAAAAAGTGCCCAGTACCTTGTAATCTGCTATCTATAATTTCTAACTCTTGTAACTGGGTCATACCAGACAACACAGGAATTAAAGAAACAACATCACTTTCTAAAATATCACTATCTCTAAATCCAAGCTTTTGAACAGTCATCGGAATCTCTTTGAAATAAGGGATAAGGGGTGAAAGGTGTATATGTCTCAGTTCAAGAAACACCGCTGAATTTTGAACATCAATTAAAATCCGATACAATATGGAGTTGACAGTAACATTCAAAATAATGTGATTTATGCGTTCAAGAGACTGTAGAGCTCCTGGTGAATATTGTTTAAGATTCTTTCCTTCAATCTCCAGTTCTTCAAGAACTGAAATTCCTTCAAAATCTTTTGTCTGTAAAGAAGAGAATTGATCATTTCCCAAGTATAGATATCTCAGCTTTTGTAAGCCAGAAAATAATGGAAATTTCCCAAGATTTGGGTAGGAATTCCCCTTTAGGTTTAATTTTTGTAAAGAAGAAAGCTTTCTGAACCAAGAGGGTGACAAATAGGTCAGGTTATTCCATGATAAATCCAAATGCTCCAGCTTTCCAAGGAAGTCAAAGGCATGCTCATCAATTGTCTGAATTAAATTGGATTGAAGCGAAAGTGTTCTAAGATTGACGGCAAACTTTAGGTCAACATCTCGGATATGCACAATACTATTGAAGGCCAGGTCCAGTCCCAAGACAGCATCTGATAGGCCCAGCGGAACAGCGTGCAGACTCTTCCCGTGAAAATTGCAATCAGCAACGTCACAAAATGGGGTGTTCTTTTCATCAGAAAGACTTTTAGCTCCAGCAATTGAGATCAGCCAAAGGCTCCAAATTGGCAACATCATGAGAGTATCTAAAAGATTTTTTTTTAAAAAAAATCAATGTTATAATGCAATAGATAATACATTTGATAATTTTCAGTAGTTTGGTTATAAAAACAAGATGCAGTCAATATTAACAAATATCACACAGAAAGCTAGAGGTACCTTTAATTACAGCTGGACATTATTTCTTATGCATTCAGCTAGATCAATCCGGGGACCACTGGTGGGCTGCAATGTCATTGGGGGGGGGGGGGGTCCAAGAAGAATTGATGCACTCTTAAATCTTGAGATAAGTCTTGTTGGTCCATGGCCACAAAGGTATTTAAAGGGGTCCATGGTGAAGAACCACTGAACTAGTCTGTATAGCAACCACAGAATATAATTTATACCCCATTATGATAGCTGCCTTATTCAACAAGGGCATGTTTATATCATTTGGTTCAACTCATAGCTCAACCCATATTTGGGAACCCAAAGCTTCAGTAACTATACAAATAGCTATTTTTTGTTTTGTTTTGTTCCTAATCCCAATTCCTTCTTCCTTGGAAACCAGGATATACATGTCTGGCTTTAAACACTGGAGCACAAGAGAAAATAAAAGACAAGTATAGCAAAAGGACAAAAGTAGTTCGCAAAAATGAATACGTTTGCCCAGTGGACAGAGTTTATTTTCCAAATCTGTTACTGTTATTCACAGGAAACAATTGTGAAGACTAAACATTCAGGTCAATTTGACCTCTGTTTCAAAGAAGAAACAAACTATTTCCTGCAATAACCAGGGGAATAATAATGTGCCCAGATTTCAAGCAAATTTGAGCACAAGGCAATGAACAGTGTGACTGCAATAGAAGAGTGAAATTATATTATAGATTATAATAAATTATAGAATCCAGAAGACCTAAAATGGTGATGTAGTTGCAATCCTTATAATAGCAATAGCAATAGCAGTTAGACTTATATACCGCTTCATAGGGCTTTCAGTCCTCTCTAAGCGGTTTACAGAGTCAGCATATTGCCCCCAACAATCCGGGTCCTCATTTTACCCACCTCAGAAGGATGGAAGGCTGAGTCAACCCTGAGCCGGTGAGATTTGAACCGCTGAACTGCTGAACTGCAGTCAGCTGAAGTAGCCTGCAGTGCTTCATTTAACCACTGTGCCACCTCGGCTCTAATGAACTCATCCCCAAAACATTTCATTTTTCCTGCATTTTAATTCACCGCTTTCATGATTACCGTACATCACTTACTTAATCACTCAATTATAGAAAGACAGGTCACCTTCTTATGCTCTAGATTCCCTTGAATATTCTGTGAATGCCATCCCCATTTCTCTGTGATTAATACTCATTGAAGAGACAAACTATAGTACATTTTTATCCATTCATTTCTTGTAAGAGTTAAGCATGCACAGCCAACATGATTATCTCTTATCCCTGCAAAATGGAGCAGGCTACATATTTTTTTCAAAGTTTTTTTATTTTTATTTTCACATAAATATCCACAAGTATACCATTATATCTTGACAAACACTGTCATGTGTTATCCAATATTATATCAATTCTTCTCACCATCTACGCACAATAACTCTCCTTTGCTCTTCTGCTTTCCATATACCATATTATACCCTATTCAACAACACTACCTCCTCTCCCTCTTTCCCCCTCCCTACTTCCTTTCTTCCCTTTACCATCTCTCTCTTCTCTACTTCCCTTTCCTCTCTCCTTTCTTCCCATCTCTCTCTACTTCCCTTTCCTCTACTTCCCTTTCCTCTCTCCTTCTCCTCTCTCCTCTTTCCATGGAGCAGACTACACATGATGACATGTTCTACTTCTGCTTTAAGTTTAGACACCAAAGAACCACAAGTAAGGAATCTTGAAATGATCTCTTGCCCACAGATTCTTTTCCCTTTCAAGAGAGTTTCCCCACTCAGCCAATCATATCTCTGAGGTCCAACAGACTAAAGGAAAAGTGGACTGTTAAATAGATAGGCCATGTGGAGCTGTAGCTCTATGGGAATGGCTGAGGATGCTCCAGCTGCAATTCTAGATAAATCACTGCCAATCCGTGTTGAAAATATTAGGTTGAATGGACCAGGGATTTCAGATAAAGCAACTTCTCTTGAGTTCAAGATTCAGCTTCTTAAGAGTGTACTCCAAGGACCAGTAGATCTATCACTATCACGAATGTGGAATGGCAAAGAACATGACCATGATTAGCAGTCCAAGTTGTATTAGCAATAAGGAGTGATTTTATTGTCATAATTCTACTTCCACCAGTGTTTGACAGTCACAGGTCCTATTCATTAGGAGCACATCCAGATCTTCTTTCTCTGCCTATTCCCCAGCAACGCAAACAATCACAGGACAGGAAAGCAGCAGAAACTGAAACTAACATGTTCTTTCAGCAAAAGGGTAAAGTCTAAACTATTTATAATTTACTCCTCTTTCTCTTCTCTGTGCTAACAGACAAGTGGAGCCAGGGGAAAAAACAAAACACCTACTACTACTACAGCTACTGCAGACGTAAACATTAGGAAGGCAGCAGCCAAAGAGTGGCATATTTTTATTAGCAAAGGGATTGTACAAAAAGTGTTTTTATTTTCTGGCAAAAAAAAGAAAATAGTCCTGCATATGAATTAATCACGCCTTGCACAGTACAAGAAATGTGAGGATTCATAGTATGATGAATGATAGAGTGGGGTTTAGTCTAGTCAACAGTGTTGCTTCACGCTACATTCAAGCTACTACATATGATATTACATAGCATGAATGTAAAATATGTACGAACATGCAGTACATGCCCACATATAACTTTGGGTTAAGTGCTGTATGGATACCTGACCTCGTCAGTTAAGGGCAAATCAAATGGGTCTTTGTAAGTCCCATCCCTATATAAAATGGAGAAGCAGTTTTTCTACAAAACTCATATACTCCCCAAAGCATTATATTCATCTTTAAGGTTAAAAGCACAGATTAACAGAGTTGGAAGGGACCTTGTAGGTCATCTAGTCCAACCCCCCCCCCAAAAAAGCAAGAGACCTCACACTATTTCTGACAGAGGGCAGTCCAGTGATGAAACTCCCACAATTTCTGAAGGCAACTTCTGTTCCATGGGTTGATTGTTCTAACTGTCAGAAAGTTTCTCCTTATTTCTAGGTTGAATCTCTCCTTGTTCAGTTTCCATCCATTATCCATGAGAAGAGCCGAGGTGGCGCAGTGGTTAGGGTGCAGTACTGCAGGCCACTTCAGCTGACTGTTATCTACAGTTCAGCGGTTCAAATCTCACGGGCTCAAGGTTGACTCAGCCTTTCCATCCTTCCGAGGTGGGTGAAATGAGGACCCAGACTGTGGGGTGATATGCTGACTCTGTAAACCGCTTAGAGAGGGCTGAAAGCCCTATGAAGCGGTATATAAGTCTAACTGCTATTGCTATCGCTATTCCTTGTCTGGCCTTCGGGTGCCTTGGAAAATAGCTTGACCCCTTCCTCTCTGTGGCAGCCCCTCAAATATTGAAAGACTGCTATCATGTCTCCCCTGGTCCTTCTCTTCACTAGACTAGCCATGCCCTTCAAATGAAAATTACAAGCAAAGACACTACATGTGATATTACATAGCATGAATGTAAAGTTTGTATGAATATTCATGCCCACATAAGACTTTGGGTGCTGTATGGATACCTAACTTTTGTCACTTATGGGCGAATCAAATGGATCTTTGTAAGTCCCATCCCTACATAAAAGGGATCAGTAGTGTTTTTACACGCTTCATATATTCCCCAAAGCACGATATCATCATTTCACCTTTAAGATTAAAAGCACGGGATATTTTCCCAGCCTATTCCCCCCCCCCCCCAACAAGTCGCCTTAGAAGGCTTCCGTGTCATCTGTCCAAATATAACTTAAGCACCAACTCAAGACTGCTCGTGTCCAAATCATCCCCGCTTCTTCGTTTCTTCTTCCTGCACCTGTTAAATCCCAATTGCTCCCCACGGAAAGGCACGAAACATAAAATGAAAAATAAAAACAAAAGCACTTACTACGCCTCCTTGCTTGTTAAATCCCAATTGCTCCCCATGGAAAGGCACAAAACACAAAATGAAAAATAAAAGCACTTACTACGCCTCCTTACTTAAAACTCCCACGAAGGGCATTCTATACGCCGAAGTGCTTGCTTGGGAGCGCTTCCTAAACGGAGGTTTAATCGTTTAAGAAAAAAAAACGAAGCGTTAAAAGGAAGAGCGAAGCAAAGACACGCCTCTGGCGTTGGTACTCAGTCGCCGAAAGCCCCCCCTCCCCTCTCTCCTCCCGGCTGCTTTCATACAAGCCTCGCAACGTCTGATGCGCTTCCTCGGAGGACGGTCGGGACAGCCAGCGCGGCGTCCCGAGCGGAAGGCAGCCTTTAGGGACGTGGTGGGTGGGTGGGTTGGGCAGTGGCTTCGCCTCAGTCACGAATACAGATTTAGACATCGAAATTTCCTTCCCGATAGCCACGCCTCTCGCTCTCCCCCCCCCCTCGTTCCCCCCCACTCCTTATGCTTGGGAATTCTCCCTCTTTTAAGTTTTTCTGCCCAAACTGGCTGCTCCAGGATGCCCTGCAGTAAAGGGGTAGCCCTGATTTAAAGGAACGCTGCAGTCTTGCCACATTAATTTTTTTATTATTATTATTTTGCAACCGGCACAGTTAGCTTTCTCCAAAGTCCCTTTAAAAAACTCTGTTATTCTGTTATTGGGAGTTTCACTTCACTTAAGGGTTGCAGGAACTGGGTATGTCTAGTTTAAAGAAAAGGAGGACTAGGGGAGACATGAAAGCAGTGTTCCAATATCTCAGGGGTTGCCACAAAGAAGAGGGAGTCAAACTATTCTCCAAGGCACCTGAGGGTAGACAAGAAGCAATGGGTGGAAACTAATCAAGGAGAGAAGCAACTTAGAACTGAGGAGAAATTTCCTGACAGAACAATTAATCAGTGAGTTGAGTTTGAGTTTATTGGTCTTGTATGCCGCCCACTCCCGAAGGACTCTGGGCGGCTTATAATAAACAAGGGAAGGGGATAAATAAACAAAACAACACTTTAAAATACACAACAGTCACAGTTTCCGTGGGGCTGGATATTTCGAAAGCCCCCCCCCCCCCCCCGGCCTGCTGGAGCAGCCAGGACTTAACGGCTTTGCGGAAGGCCGGGAGGGTAGTAAGGGCCCGGATCTCCACGGGGAGGTCGTTCCAGAGGGCTGGAGCTGTGACAGAGAAGGCTCTTCCCCGGGGAGTCGCCAGCCGACATTGGTTGGCAGATGGGATCCGGAGAAGACCTAACCTGTGAGATCTAATCGGTCTATGGGAGGTAATCGGCAGGAGGAACAGCTTGCCTCCAGAAGTTGTGAATGCCCCAACACTGGACGTTTTTAAGATGTTGGAGAACCATTTGTCTGAAGTGATGTAGGGTTTTCTGCCTAGGCAGGGGGTTGGACTAGAAGACCTCCAAGGTACCTTCCAACTCTTATTCTATTCTATTCTAAATGAATTCACATATATTCTTTTGAGATATAGGTAAGAGCTTCCTGCAGCTCCCTGCCCACCCCACTTGACAATGGGCCATTAAGATGTCCAAGCCAGTCCCTTTACATAATAAAGAGTTCTCCCCCTTCAGATCCAGGGTGATGGGATTAAGGCATGATTAGCCTTTACCCACTCTTCACATGGCATCTGAGAACTCAACCAAACCTGGATTCAAAATACAGCCTAGAGAGTTGCCCCTGCCCCATGGGAGTCTGATAACCAATCAGAATACATTTCTTACACAGGAACAGGAAACAGAGAGGTGGGGCTGAACAGTTTATAAAAAGCTTATAAAAAGCCCTTCCTTGGCCCTTCTCTTCCTCACCCAACATTGAAGCATGTGATCGCCTTTTCTGTTCCGGACACAAGCCATGTGGTCCTGTCCACCATTAAACCATCTTTCCAAGCAGCCTCCATGTCTCCAGTGTCTTTTTCCCCACTTGGAGCCAAATGTCCAGAAGGACATTTCTTTCAACATATCATACAATGCCAACCATCAAAACAGGCTATTGCTCATCTCCATTTCTTGGTCTATTATTTTCTGTTATTGTTTATGACTTTCTGTGGGATTGTCCATCTGGACTTGGGAGAGTCTAGCCCATATATCAGTGGTGTCAAACATATGCCCGCAGACCGGATGCGTTCACGAGCTAGCCACCCCAACCCCTATTTTAGCAAAGGGGGGGGGGGGAAATGGTGATACGATGCGTGTTTGACACCCTTGTCATACACTGTGCACAATGCCAGCTACTGATGTTCCTGTCAGCATCTTAGACCTTGCCACTATGCCTTGTCTCCAAGGCTATTTTGCATCGTTTGCACCTTAGGTCCTACCAAATTTACTAGCCCCCTTTTTTAAGCTGACGTTCAGCGTCTGGGGGTTGCACTTGGAATGGAAGCTTCTACACATTTTGAAGGGTTTTCAAGTCTTCACATTAGTAGCCTATATGTCCTACTTTTGGCCACTTCACTATACCAGGGGGATATCTGATGACTGTCTGCCTGCAGATGATGGCCCAGAACTTTTGAAATTAAACTAATTTATGTAAACTGAAGATTACATATAGATCTAGATCAGAAGTGGGTTATTCAATAGCAATAGCAATAGCAGATAGACTTATATACCGCTTCATAGGGCTTTCAGCCCTCTCTAAGCGGTTTAAAGAGTCAGCATATTGCCCCCAACAACAATCCAGGTCCTCATTTTACCCACCTCAGAAGGATGGAAGGCTGAGTCAACCCTGAGCCGGTGAGATTTGAACAGCCGAACTGCAGAACTGCAGTCAGCTGAAGTAGCCTGCAGTGCTGCATTTAACCATTGCTCCACCTTGGCTATTCCAGGTTTGGTCCGGATTGGGCGAACAGATAGTAGCGGCAGGGGGAGGCTACGCCAACCAGCCTGGATGCTTCTGTGATGTGCAGAAGTGACACGCAAGTGCTCACGAACCAGTAGTAAAAAGATTGGTAACCCACCACTGATCTGGATCAGGTGCAGTATGGAGTGGAATGTGTTTAGTGCACCCCTCTGATAATTATGGGTGGTTCGTAAGTCTGATTCAATTAGAAGCTGTTTGCTGTTTTATTGTCATACATAGGTCTTTTGAAAATTCCAGCTCTTTTATTGAAAATTCTGTTTATTCTTATATGGTTAGTATTATGTTTGCAGTATTTGGAGAAATCGCAACAATAATGTTAAGTACTGAGTCTACCTAGCCATTGACTTACATTGCTAGCTACTGATTGGCTGAGATGTGAACAGCAAGCTGGTGGGAGAATCCCGCTATCCTATTGGTTAAGCGTCTGACAGCTCTAGTATAAAAGAGCTGTCAGCTGTCTGTTTTGCTTTGCTGTTTGCCGGTTCGAGGTTTGCCTTACATTGAGCTGTATGTCACTGTAAATAAAGGATGTGTTAGCTTCAACCTGCCTTGCCTCAGTTTCCTGTCTGTGTCGTTCTCCCTACAGAACACTGGCGACGAAGGTGGGATCAGGTCTGAGGTAAAGGAAAGAAGTGAAGTCACTGCTAGAGCTGCCTCTAGTCACTGGTAACGAGACGTCGCTCCAAGTTTGATTCGTCACGTTCCGTCCTTCTAAGGATGGCTAACCTGCCAGAATTCATGGCATTCAGCCCGGCCACTGAAACATGGGACGCTTACCTCGAGCGGTTCGAGTGCTTCCTGGAGGCAAACGACTTCACCGCTTACCGCTTACCTCGAGCGGTTCGAGTGCTTCCTGGAGGCAAACGACTTCACCGGTTTGTCTAGTGGCCGTAAAAGAGGCTATTTTCTCAGCGCCTATGGCCACGAGATGTTTGGAACAGCCAGGGCTTTAGTGGTGGCCCCTCAATGCCTTGGGAGATGCTTTTGGAGAAACTTAAAAATCACTACTCTCCAACTCGTGCATAGCCAGACGCTATGCGTTTAGGTAGAGGACCCAGAGAGAAGGGGAATCCATGACTGAATACTTGGCTTTCCTCAGGACAGCGGCCCTACATTGTGACTTTCTTGTGTTGGACGATGTCCTGTTAGAACAGCTGGTCTGTGGTATCAAAGACCTCAGACTTCAGTGATGTTTGCTGGCGTGAAAAGAGCTGAGCCTTCAGGCAGCCATGGCATATGAAATGTCAGACAAATCCACCACAGAAATTCAGAGATTTCTGCCACTGGCCACCCATGCCAGCAAGGGCCACACTGTGCACCACGACGAAGTTGATGATGAAGATTTCTTGGGCGACAAAGAGGAAATCAGCCACCTCAAACTGGCAACCCGAAAACAACGAACTCAAACCTTTTTGCCTCAGTCAGGTTGCCTCAGTTGTGGCGGGAGCCATGCAAGGTCAGTTTGCAGGTTCAAAGCCGCCATCTGCCAGCGGTGTGACAGGAATGAACATTTGGCCAAGGTATGCAGGGCGGCTATGCCAATCGCTGACCAGCTGCCGGAACGTTCCTTGCCCAGACAATTTTCAAAACGGCTTCCAAAACATCGCAAAGATTGTTTTGCCATTGCGGGTGACCAACAGCACTCTGAGTGGGCCGTCAGCCACGCGTCCCCAATGAAGCCAGCCCTCAAAATCTATTTGACTGTTCACATAGAGGGAGAGCCCTGCAAGATGGAGGTGGACACTGGCTTTTACAAATCCCTTGTCTCGTGGGCTACTATCAAACAAATAGTGCCCAGCCTTACTAAGGCTAAACTCAGGCAGTGCCCGATCTGCCTCAGAGACTATCAAGGGCAGCCAATTCCTATCATAGGTTGCGGCACGTTCCAGATTGCCAGCCGAAATTTCCAGGGGCCTCTTCCCCTCATCATCATTGATGGCCATTTGACCAGCCTTCTGGGGCTGGACTGGTTCTCCGCATTGGGGCTCAACATTTCTGGCATCCACTCCAATGTTCCAGACTCCTTCGCCGCGCTGGCCAGTGAGTTTGCAGATGTATTTGACGACTGGCTCGGTAAATATACGGGGATACCCATTTCATTTAATTTGGACCCCCCAGGTGGCACTAATACGCCTTAAGCCTAGGACAGTGCATTTTGCTCTTCGGCCCAAAGTAGATCTAGAGTTGGATAAATTAATTGCGCAGGGGGTGCTGGAAGCAGTGGGCCACTCTCCCTGGAAAACTCCCATTGTTATACCTATCAAGCAAGATGGGAGTGTTAGGATCTGCAGGGATTTTAAATGCACCATCAATAAAGGGTTGCAAGCCAACCCTTACCCTGTGCCTATGGTGCAACACCTGCTCCATTCGCTGGGGCGGGGAAACGTTTTTGCCAAGTTAGACTTGGCACTAGCCTAACAACAGCTCCTGGTGGATGAAGCCACTGCCATGGCTCAGACCATTGTAACGCACTGGGGCGCCTTTAAGTGCAAATGTTTACAGCTTGGGATTAGCATAGCCCCGGGCATTTTTCAGAGCCTAATGGAGCGAATGCTCCAGGGGCTACCAGGGGTAGTACCCTATTCCGATGACGTGCTTGTATCCACTTTGGATCAAGCCGAGCTCGTCGACAAATTAAGGGCAGTCCTGACCCGTTTTCGCCAAGCAGGGCTGAAACTCAAGTGGGAGAAAGGTGGATAGGTGTCCCCAGTGTAGAATTTTTGGGGTATCTCGTGGATGCCAAAGGTTAGCTTCAACCTGCCTTGCCTCAGTTCCTGTCTGCCTCATTCTCCCTACAGAACAAATAATCCGTTTTCAAAATGCATTCCCTGTTAGAAAACGAGCTAATGATTTCTTTATTTTGGACAAAGCTCAACAATTTCAGAGTAATTGCAGAGCCTAGATTTAGTCTTACACTCGGCTGCTACGAAAAAGTGAAACTGCATTGCTACATCATCTGTGATCTAGAAAACAAATGATCTTTTGTTCATGTTCTGGAAATCCTGTTATTCCACTGCTGCCTAGTGTTTATACTCTTTCCTGCCAATTCATTTAAAAAAAAAAGATTAGTTGGACTTTCTAAGTAGTTGGCATGTCTGGCTGAAATTATTTTTCTGAAAGATCTCTTGTTTAAAATTACATTGCAAAAAAGCAGATGATTCCAGTCGTCTTGTACTTTCAGTTTCTGAGCATGCTCTGGAATCTCCCTAAGTGATTTCACAACACTTTTCATTCTGTGTGTTGTTTTTTTTTTAGTTTTACTGAAAGTTAAGTTAATGTAAACCAGGAACCTACTGATTCAGTCCAAAGTGACATGAACTGAACAGTTCAATTACTTTAATTAATTAATTAATTAATTACTGAACAGAAGGAAGATGAGTGAGCAACAGCCCTGAAATACAATCTTTGAGACTAGTAAAACTATTCTTTTTTGGAAGGGAGGGGGAGAACCTGATCAGAGTTGTATTTAAATCTGCTTACAGCACAGCTGTATTTTTTTTACAAATGCAGAGTCAGTGTTGAGTCCTCTGTTTTTAATGAGCTGTTAACCAGTAGTTCTTTAGAGCAGAATCTTATGCTCTAAATAGTAATCTGAACTTTATTTAGTGGACTTCGTTGCTAATTAAGTTCATTAAATAAAGTTCAGACTACTATTGAATAGAAGGGACATGGTGGCCTAGTGATTAAGATGCTGTGCTGGTCTGTCAGAAGGTAGGTAGGTAGGCAGTTCAAGACCCAAAGTACCACATGACTGGATGAGCTCCCATTCTTTCCCCAGCTTCTGCCAATCTAGCAGTTCAAAAGCATGCAAATGCAAGTAGATAAATAGGTACCACTTTGGTGAGAAAATAATAGCATTCCAAGCAACTTGGTGTATAGTCATGTTGGCCATAGGACCATGGAAGCATCTTCAGACAATACTGTCTACCTCAGTTAGGAAACAGAGATGACCACCATCCCTAAGGGCCAGACACAACCTTTATTGCTAATTAATTGCTAAATATAAGGTTGGGACAAATTTTTAACATGTCATGATTTTGGGGGGCTCATTGTATAATAAATATATTACATATTTGTATTATATTAGTTCTGGTATCCTGATCATTAACATTTCAAAATGTTTTCTTTTTATTATTATTATAAGACAGAATACATACATTGAATATATGCCACTTCTCTCACTGTTAAGATGACCTTGAGCAACTTATAAGACATAAAAAATAAACATAGAAAAAAAATTAAAATTACAATTATAGTGCTATATAAAATCTAGAGCCAAGAAGACCAATGGCTTGGGACATAATAATAAAGTACATGACATTATAATATTTCAATACAGTAGTGATTATTCAATATTGACTATGAGTATTAATGTGGAACAGCCAGTATCTAATATCTCGTGACCCGACAAATGCGCGCCCGACAACAGCGCGGCGTCAAAACTGCAGCGATAAAACCGCGACGTCGGCAGTGTGCCCACAAAGGCGTGCCAACAAAAGAGCGCTGACAGAAGTGCGATTAGGTTTAAGGTAAGGGTTACAGTAAGGGTAAGGGTTAGGGTTAGGGTAAGGTTTAGGTTTAGGTTTAGGTTTAGGGTTAGGGTTAGGGTTAGGTTTAGGGTTAGGGTTAGGTTTAAGGTTAGGTTTAGGGTTAGGTTTAGGGTTAGGCTTCTGTCGGTGCACTGTTGTCTGCGTGCTTCTGCACTGATTCATTGGCGCTATTTCAAACTCACGGTTTTCTCGGCGCGGTTTCGTTGGTGCGCTTTTGTCAAGCACGCATTTCTCGGTGAACCCTAATATCTGTATTTCTTTTCTACTTAAAAATAACAGATATAAAATATATATGTTATTATATATGGTAACAGATGGACACCAAGGGCGCTTCTTTCATTATTGTTGTGTTTAAAACAGCAATCAAAACCAGGAAATACCCTTGATCAGGACAATGAAAATATAGAGTTTTGTAGTCTGTGATAAAAACTGGTAACTAGTTGAATGCCTTTTGGGACTCTGAAACAGCCAAGAATGCTCATTGGGTCGGTTTAAGGAAACCAAAATACTGAAATAATTATTACATTATATCTTGATTAATTTCATTCCCTTGAATGAAAAGTATCAAAAATCCATTTGATCAATTCAAACCTCAGCCATATTTTGCATGGTGCTCCATCCATGTGGGAACCCTGGGTAAATTTTCATGAGGCTCCCTCTGGGCTCCCCCTTAGAGCCAAGGTGGCGCAGTGGTTAAATGCAGCACTGCAGGCTACTGCTAGATCAGCAGGTCAGCGGTTCAAATCTCACCGGCTCAGGGTTGACTCAGCCTTCCATCCTTCCGAGGTGGGTAAAATGAGGCCCCAGATTGTTGGGGGCAATATGCTGACTCTCTGTAAACCGCTTAGAGAGGCCTGAAAGGCCTATGAAGCGGTATATAAGTCTACTGCTATTGCTATTGCTATTTTTATTTAATGTTTAAGGTGTTTGACCAATAATTGGGAGTTTAAAATCCTATCACCTGAATGAATGGATGTTGGAGGGGAAAACGGGATAGAAGCATTATGCTCATCCTGAGTTGTATAGTACCATGATGGAATACAAATAAAATAAAGCCAGCCTATTACAAATTGAGAGAGAAACATCTTGAACTTTACCGAAGGATTTCCTAGGTTAATATTATGGTGGACTGCCTCCAAACAGCACCCATAGTCCATTTAATCAGTCTTTATAGGGAACTCTTAGTCCTACCAATTCAGCTTCAGCTCAAGAGAAGGGAAGAAAAAAAAAACCTTTCCCACTTCTTGCCTGAAGTTAACAATTCAAACCTTAAGCAGCTTGAACCATAAAAAAAAATCAAGCCAACTTTGCCTGTTTTAGCAAACTGGGCTTTCTCTAAATCTCATTAGCACATAAGATTACCTATCAGGTGAACTCACCTTATTAATTATCATGTAGTAAAATAATTAAAACATAAGCAAGTTTTCAACAAATACATTGAAATAAGTTTTATCTAGTTAGGTTCTCAGCATTAGATCCAGAGGTGGGCTGTTCCTAGTTTGGCCCGATAGTAGAATTTAGGCCTCGATCTCAGAACCAGCAGCGACCCAGGCTGGCCACGGCTCCAAACTGGTTCCATTGCCGGCATGTTGTTTAGTAGTGAGTGTGCGCGCGCAGTTCACTGTAAATTGTTTTGCACATGCGCAAAGAACAATTTACATTGAACTGTGCATGCGAAGCAAATCTGTAGTAAAACCGGGAGCAACCCACCTCTGATTATAGCAATAGCAATAGCAGTTAGACTTATATACCACTTCATAGGGCTTTCAGCCCTCTCTAAGCGGTTTACAGAGTCAGCATATTGCCCCCAACAACAATCCGGGTCCTCATTTTCCCCACCTCGGAAGGATGGAAGGCTGAGTCAACCTTGAGCCGGTGAGATTTGAACAGCCGAACTGCAGAACTGCAGTCAGCTGAAGTAGCCTGCAGTGCTGCATTTAACCACTGCGCCACCTCGGCTCTTAGATCATCTTATCAAATGAATGCTTTACAAGGTATTGCTATGCCACTTCAAGATGAGGGATTTCTCACAAAGTGTTCCCTCTCCCAGGCATAAAGAAAATCAAAGTAGAGAGTGCCATTGCATTCCCCAGCTCCCCATTTGCAGCCTTTTTGTAGACCTTAAAATATTTATAGGAGAAAAACAAAACAAAACAAATTAAGTTCATTTTTCCAGCTGGGATTGGATCTAAAGGACCATGTTAACCCTCCATCCTTAGAATAGCAAAGGACACAAAGTTCATTACATTGCACAACCCCCTGGACCATGTCAAACACAAAAACACTTCCAGGCCCTTTCAGAAAGCCAAAAAGGTGGCTGCAGATGTCACCTCCAGAAGCACAATGTTACAGAAGGATTGGTTAGGTGAAGATTTAAATTGTAACTATATTGTAACACTGATGGCAACTTTCTTCCTTAAATTTCTTTATCCATTAAAATGAGCCAGCAATTCACAAACTAACCACATGATCTTTGTTCCATTTCCTGTTTATTCAATGAATGCAAGAGTTAAGTAGTCATATTACTGTATGCTTTACTCCCACTTCCTCTAAAGAAGATCAAATCTAGATGAAGTCTTCAATAATGCAATTGACCTACATGGAATTTTTCAAGAAATGCTGACAGTAACACTGAAAAATCTCCTATGTTGTTACACCTATTTTCTAAGGCCTAAGCTATTCCAAAGCAGCCGTAAAGTGAGATTTGGACATTAAGTGTGAAACCTACTGGGTCAGGCTGGACAGCCTCTTAGAACCCCTTTACTTCTATATTAAATGTCACATAGACAAGAGTTGGAACTTGTAATAGAATAACAGGGAAATTAAATGTTACTTAAAGGAAGGGTCCCCATTCACTAACCACAGGATGTTCTCGCCAATGTCCCTATGTCAAAACTTGTGTTAAAAGTCCAAACCACAAAGTTCAATTAAAGTTCGTTAATAACACATAAGCCATACCTGAAACAAAAGAAGAAGTAAGACCCTCACCTCCTTATAAGGCTTTCTCCTCAAGGTAACCGCTAAGAAATGTGTTAAGTATTTCCGTGTTGCAATGCTTTTGAGAATGTATAAGAATGTGTGCTTCGATAATTAAGGTTGTTCAGAACTTGCAATGTTAGCCATGGGCTAGCTTTCTGAACCTGGCTGCCAAATAAACTTTTCCTGTATCCTGAGAAGTCTAATGCCTGTCATTTTCTGCAACAATTCCACAGGCAGTAGCCATTAATACCACCACCCTGAGTTACATTTTTCCAGAAATGATAGGGGTGGCTTTTTAAGTCCTCTCTTAGATTTCTTGAATGTAAGCTACACTGGAATTGTACAATTGTAAAGTGTAATACATTTTTATGCCATTTATTAATATGCGCACACACAGGGAAGGTAAAGATCTGAGTGGCTGAAGAAGAACAGTCTTTTAATATTTTATTTAAATCAGGCTTGGATGTTGGTGTTCTTATGTCTCTGTACTGTTCAGTAAGAAGAATCAATTGACTGACAGTGCAACGATTTAATTAAGAAGCAATGTCAGCTAGAAATACGGCACAAAAACATTAAGAGGAAGCTGACTGACAGCAGATTAGAAATTCACTGAAAAAGAAGAATGTTGAGACAATGGGAGTCAATAATTATTATGGTCGTTCATAATACATACATACACACACAGCAATCCTATGGATAGATTTTTTTCCCCCATGACAAATCTTTTAAGTTTCCTGTGACCAAGTCTGCTGTATCATTGTCACTGTAGCTGAGTCCATCCACTTTGTCGCTGGTCATCCTCTTCTCCCTCCCGATGTGGGAGTGATACTTCCTAAATGAAGCCTCAAACAAAATCTAATTTTGTAAAGTACTTCCCCTAACCTGATCTATTTGGACAATTAGGAATAGATTTGGGAATAAGAAATGTGCTTTCGTGCAAGTCAATCCCCTTATAGGCTAGCAGGGATGGGCTTCAAACATTTTAGCAAGGGATTCTCTGCCTGGTTGCTGGGTGGGCATGGCCATGGTGGGCATGGCCTAGTTGGCCCCCTGCACCATGGAGGGGGGAATGGACATTTTTGCCCTCCCTGGGCTCCGGAGGCTTTCTTCGAGCCTCTGGGAGGGCAAAAATGGAATCTCCAGACTTTGGAGGCCCTCTGGAGGCCAGAAATGGACTCGTTTCTGACCTTCCCAAACTTCCGTTAGGCCCATTTTTTGCCCTCCCTGAGCCTTCGCATGCGCCCTGCACTTCCCTGCATCCAAAACGGGCTGCATGGCAAATCCTAGGAGGGGTGGGGATCAGAAGTGAGGGTTCCTGAAGATCTCCCAAGGAACATACCATCTATAAGCACTTACGGGGGCCAGCATTTCCTGAAATAGGCTCATTCTTTGGAATATGTCCACGAGTAGTCAGTCATTCTTCACCTTATCAGAGCCGAGGTGGTGCAGTGGTTAAATGCAGCACTGCAGGCTACTTCAGCTGACTGCAGTTCTGCAGTTCGGCTGTTCAAATCTAACCGGCTCAGGGTTGACTCAGCCTTCCATCCTTCCGAGGTGGGTAAAATGAGGACCCGGATTGTTGTTGGGTGGGGGTGTGGCCATTGTTATCCGGGAGTCTCTAGTACCTTGTAGGATCCCTGCTCCGGAGCTTGTCGGGTGTGAGTCCCTGCTGGTGAAGTTGGACCTCAAGGGTCAAGTGGGCTTGCTGTGAGCAATAGCAATAGCAATAGCAGTAGACTTATATACCGCTTCATAGGCCTTTCAGGCCTCTCTAAGCGGTTTACAGAGAGTCAGCATATTGCCCCTAACAATCTGGGTCCTCATTTTACCCACCTCGGAAGGATGGAAGGCTGAGTCAACCCTGAGCCGGTGAGATTTGAACCGCTGAACTGCTGATCTAGCAGTAGCCTGCAGTGCTGCATTTAACCACTGCGCCACCTTGGCTCTGTTAACGTACCTGCCTCCCAACAGCGTTGCAGCAGCCCTCCCCTCGCTCCTCGAGTCAGTAGCCGAGCTGGCAATTGAGTTTCCCAGGCTTATGGTTCTGGGGGATTTCAATTTGCCTTCGCTCGGTGAACACTCTGATGGAGCACAGGAGTTCATGGCTTCCATGACAGCCGTGGGCTTGACCCAAGTAATTCGGGGCCCAACCCACTCAGTGGGTCACATGCTCGACCTCGTATTTCTCTCGGAGCAGTGGACTTGTGATCTTGGTCTGAGGGGTAGTGAGATCGTACCCCTGTCGTGGTCAGACCACTACCTACTGAGGCTTGACTTTCGGAGACCACACCCCCACTGTAGGGAGGAGGAACCGACCAGGTGGTTCCGCCCCAGGCGACTTATGGACCCTTTGAGGTTCCAGACGGAGCTTGGGGTTATTCCTGATACCCTCGCCCGCAGTCCGGCGGAGACTCTGGTTGCTGCTTGGAACTTGGCAGCGACGGAGTCTCTTAACCGGATTGCGCCTCTACGGCCGCTCCGAGGCAGTGGATCCAGGAGGGCTCCTTGGTTTACTGAGGAACTCCGGGAGAGGAAGCGCCGGAAGAGACGCCTAGAGCACCAATGGAGATCCAATAAATCCGAATCGAACCGAGCACTTTTAACATCGCATCAGAGAGTACATCCGGGCAATCAGGACATCAAAAAGAACTTACATTGCCACTCTGATTGCGTCCGCTGAGTCGCGCCCAGCCGCCCTGTTCAGGATAACCCGCTCCCTCCTAAATAGGAGGTATGCGGGTGATCCTTTGCAGGGCAGGGCTGAGGATTATGTCCAGTTTCTCGCGGACAAAGTTGCTCGGTTTCGGACGGACTTGGACTCCAATTCTGCAGAACCAGCCGAGGCACTAAGGGATGATCTGGTAGGCCATCACTGGATTGAGTTTCAGGCTGTTGCCCCTGAGGACGTGGACAAGGCCATGAGAGCTGTAAGTGCCTCCACATGTGTACTGGACCCGTGCCCCTCCTGGCTGGTTGTTAACAGCAGGGAGGTGACACGGGGCTGGATCCAGGCGGTTGTTACCGCCTCCCTTCGGGAGGGGGTCTTTCCCCCCGCCCTTAAGGCGGCGGTGGTGAGACCCCTCCTGAAGAAACCATCTTTGGATCCAGCCATTCTAAACAACTATCGTCCAGTCTCCAACCTCCCCTTTGTGGGGAAAGTTGTTGAGAAGGTGGTGGCCTTTCAGCTCCAGTGGTCCTTGGAGGAAGCTAGTTATCTTGATCCATTCCAATCTGGCTTCAGGCCTGGCTACAGCACAGAAACCGCTTTGGTCGCATTGACCGATGATCTCTGGAGAGCAGGGATGGAGGCCACGCCTCCATCCTGGTACTCCTTGACCTCTCAGCGGCTTTCGATACCATCGACCATGGTATCCTTCTGCGACAACTGCGGGAGGTGGGGGTGGGAGGCACTGTTCTACGGTGGTTCTCCTCTTACCTCTCGGACAGGTCGCAGTCGGTGTTAGTCGGAGGGCAGAGATCGACCCCTAGGCCCCTAACATATGGGGTGCCGCAGGGTTCGGTCCTGTCCTCCCTACTTTTTAATATCTACATGAAACCGCTGGGCGAGATCATTCGGCGGCACGGGATAAAATACCACCAGTATGCGGACGATACACAGCTGTATCTGTCCGCCCCGTGCCAACTCAATGAAGCGGTGGACGTGATGAGCCAGGGCCTTGAAGCTGTTAGAGACTGGATGAGGGTTAACAAGCTTGTGCTCAATCCAGATAAGACCGAGTGGCTGCTGTGCTTCCCTCCCACTAATTTGGCAAGTGATCCATCTCTCAGGCTGGGGGGTCAAATACTACGCCCCTCAGACAGGGTCCGCAACTTGGGAGTCCTCCTGGACCCACAGCTGACTTTTGAACACCATTTGTCAGCTGTGACCAGGGGGGCATTTGCCCAGGTTCGCCTGGTGCACCAGTTGCGGCCCTACCTGAACCGGGAGGCTCTCACAACAGTCACTCGTGCCCTTGTGACCTCTAGGCTGGAGTACTGCAATGTGCTCTACATGGGGCTGCCCTTGAAGAGTATTCGGCGACTTCAGCTAGTCCAGAATGTGGCCGTGCGAGCGATCGTGGGTGCACCTCGTTTCACCCACACAACACCTATCCTCCGCCAGCTGCACTGGCTACCTGTCGATCTCCGGATACGCTTCAAGATGCTACTTATCACCTACAAAGCCCTGCATGGTATTGGATCTGGGTACTTGAGAGACCGCCTACTGCCAATTACCTCCACTCGACCAATTAGATCACATAGATTAGGCCTCCTCCGACTTCCATCAGCCGGTCAATGTCGACTGGCAACCACGCGGAGGAGAGCCTTCTCGGTGGCAGCTCCGACCCTATGGAACGAACTCCCCATGGAGATTCGTACCCTCACCACTCTCCAGACCTTCCGCACAGCCCTTAAAACCTGGCTGTCCCGACAGGCCTGGGGTTAAAGATATTGACCCCACCCGAATTGTATGAATGTTGTGCTTTTAACGATGTATTGTTTTATGTGTTTAACATGGTTTGTCCTCCCTCCCCCTGAACTGTGAGCCGCCCTGAGCCCCCCCAGGGAAAAGGGCAGCATACAAATAAAATATCTATCTAATATGCTGACTCTGTAAACTGCTTAGAGAGGGCTGAAAGCCCTATGAAGCGATATATAAGTCTAACTGCTATTGCTATGGCTATTGCTTATTAGACTTTTAAAGGGCCACAACTTGTCTCCTTAGGAATGCATTTAACAAAGTGAACAATGGAAGTACTGTCAGGGTTAACCGGTGTTCTATAGATTACTTCAGTTTATGAGGAAATAAGCTTGAGTAAGTAACCAACCAACCAGCCCATGCACCTGCTTTTCTGACTTCATGCAATATGTAGGCAGTGCTGAGGACATGGCTATCTCTAAAATGAAGAATATACAGTATATTGTCTTACATCTTACATGGGAAAAGACCCGAATACAACAAGACCAGCATACACAGGCACACACACATACTGTGTTACTTATTGCTATATGCATGGCAAGGAATAACACCGCAACTTTCTTTGAAGCAAGGGAAGTATTTTTTTTAACTCTAAGAATACAAAATGAGTAAGAACAACAACTCAGCAAAACGTGCTCCAGAGTTGTGTTTGCTAAAAAAAAAAAGGAAGAAAATTGAAAAACTTATATTTGTACAAATATAAAGAGGAACTTCCCGTCAGAAATCTCAAATATAGAATATTCCAGTAAGGTTTTTGTGCAGACGGCAAACTAATATGTGATGTGCCAAGACCAAAATGAAGAGCATTTTTATACATTTTCATAATTTTTTATGTTTTTATTTTTGGGAACATGGCCTTGTATTCAGAATTATATTTTGGGGTAACTTCTACTAAGAACAAAAACGGCTAGACTTGGTGAATACCTAGTTATGGTGTTATAACATTTTCTCTGGATTTTATACACTTAATATCTACTACTGAAAAAGTTTTTTGGTTTTGATTTGTTTTGTACAATTATTTATATGGCCTTTTTTTTACTATTTATTGCTGTTAACAACCCTAAAGCATCAGGAAAAAAAATAATATAAATTTCCTAAAGAAAAATATATTAAATAAAAGTTTAAAAAGTCAGAAATTGCTGGTTTATGGAGTTTTACCCTGAAATAAACAAGATAAAGCTTAAAGTGATTCTTCTTCTTCTTCCCTCAAATAGAAAGTGAAAGCAGCCAAGGATTCAACACCATAATGCTACTGATTGAAGCTTTTTCAAAACATGGTTTATTAAAGATATTTCATCAGAAAAGAGAAACTCCAGACCCCTTGGTTTAAAAAAAGTTTATTTTCCACCAACCACCACTCATTCTGGTAATCAAAAGAAAAAGAATTTTATTTCATGTTCTATGCTTTTAAATTACTTTACACTCCTGTTCACCATTCACATTTTATGACTCAAATGATATTTAATTAGACAATAAAATGAGCAAATTCCCTTCGCTATGAAAACAATACACACAGAAAAAATATATGTGAAACTTAGTATTCTTGATTAACTCAGAAAGGAGGAAATGTACTTGCAAACTAATTTTAGCTGTAATAAACTTCTCGTCAGATTTTTTGAAGATTTTTTTTCTGTCAGTAATAAGCTGATCAGCATTTCCTTTTTGCTGGGAAAACTTCCTTTTATTTTTTTATAGTATAAAGTTATTAAATTTAGAGCAATAAAAACTGGTAAATGATCAGCTTAAAACAACATTTTAAAAAGTTATTTAGAAGCAACCTTTCCATGTATTTATTTGACTAAAATACATCAGACTATCTTCTTTTGAATGGCTACATGTTGATGCACGATGAGGATGCATTCAGTGAATGCTTCAAATTTCCAACTCAAAGTTACTATTCCTTCTTAGCATAATTCAGTTCTTCCCATTGATTATACAACATAAACTCTTCCATGAAGAATGATTTACATTTCAGTAAATGAGAAGTGTAAAAAAGAACAATTAACAATAGCAAAACCTTGACGAGACATTATTATTTTTAAAAGGAAAAAAGAAAGCACTACAAGGGAATTTTAATATGTAATGTATTTCTGTGAAGTTGCTGAAATTTAATCAATGTTTCATCTTAGGCAAGCTACCTAGTTTCATTTGAGTTACATAAATCTTGGTGAAGCAGTATTAAAGCTGACTTAATCATTAGTTCATATAAAACTTTCTTTCTCAGAAAGAAAATGAACGATTCAGGACTGTTTGTATGATCAGGCTTATATTACAAACAATAAAAAATTAGCTGGAAATATGCATGAAATTGATATGACTTAGTTACAGTTATCAGATCTTTGATTTGCTTAAAACCAACCTTCATTGTTGTCTTCATCTATAGTTATATCAGCGAAGCTGAGAAACAACCTTTCTGAGTACTGTGTGATAATTAATAACTTCTCTACTAACGTAAATATTCTTATATTTTGAATGATCAACATAACTTTTCCACTGCAAATTGTATGATTATTGCAGTGGTGTGTTGCAGATGGTATGCCCCGGTATGGGCGTGCCGGAGCCTGCCCGGAGCACTGCATACCGTTCCAGTACGGTGCTCCGGAGGGCCCACTTGCCCGCCCAAGCTCCCTACCTGTGCTTTAAGAATTTGGCACTTCCATGCACGCGCATGGCGTGTACGGCGCCTGCGCAACGCTCCACCGAGCAGCTAGAGCATCACGGAGGCTTGCGGAAACATCGCAGGCAAGCACGATGCATGCGCTGCACGCATCCATGTAGGTGACGCCAGGGCTGTTCCAACCATACCAGTTGGAACAGAATCTGGAACCCACCATTGGATTATTGTTAGATTCATAAATGGACATCCACATATATTCCAGGCATGGTATTTAATGTAACAAAATAGAGGAATGGTATACAAAGGTTTTTGATCAAAATATTTGCATGGCAGCATCTAACTGCTCTTGTCAACTCTGAAGCTGGCCTGGCCAAAGCCATCTTGGGGCTTCAGTTCTGCCACACTAGAGCTGAGAGATAGGGGGCGGGGAGGGGTTAGAGATAGCTGGGGTTGTGTAGTCAAAATAAAATACTTTCTCTTGGGAATCAAGGAGGTTCTCACACTTGGCCGGAGGAAGGAGGAATAAAGACATAAATAATACATTAACTTTGGGAATGTATGATTTAACAGGTAGTCCCTAATGGAACTTTTAGCATCTTTTTATAGAGAGATGTTCTTTCTTTTCTGTAGAGTTTCTAAAAAGTCACAAAAAGAAAAAGACTGAGAAACAGACAGAGCACACACATCAAGAACTAGCATAAGACCACAGTCCCGGTAATGATTAATTCATGACATTAATTTGATAAGTAACTATAAATAACTATAAACAAACTTGTCTCCTTGCCTTCACAAATAATACATTTCAAAGTATAATGGCTTTGCATTCATTGTCCCTTTAAATTATGCTATTAACAACTCATGAGACTATTAAAATGCACCCAAAATAGTAATCCCAATAAATGTAATAAAACTTGAAAGAAAAACAAATAGAAATTGTTAAAGGAAAGACTCAAAGGTTTATGCAGGCAGTTCTCACTTAATGATGTTAATTGGAACTACCAACTTAGTGACCAGATTGCAAAGTGCAATATTAAATGAGCATGTTTAATTACAATGGCAGTTCCAATTGCCATCCTTAAGCAAATTCCAGAGTTATTATGTGCAGTATCATGTGATC
The DNA here is from genome assembly GCF_009769535.1 of Thamnophis elegans. Lineage (NCBI taxonomy): Eukaryota > Metazoa > Chordata > Lepidosauria > Squamata > Natricidae > Thamnophis > Thamnophis elegans. Next base: position 63,494,120 of record NC_045549.1, read on the forward strand.
ACTTTTGCTACCCCCTACTGGCTTCCCCAGTGACTTCAATTGTCAGAAGCCAGCAGGAACATTTCAGAAGGCTGATTATGTCACTGGAGTGTTGCAATTGTGAGTTGCCAAGTGTCTGAATCATGATCATGGGTGTGCTATGAAAATTTGGTCATATATACATGAATGATTGTAAACAAGGACTATCTGTAGTTAAACTTAAAAATGCCAGAAAGAGATATATCTTATGGTCTTTTAAATAAAACAGCCAGTTTGGTCCAGGAGTTAAAGCACAGGGCTAGAAACCAAGAAACTATGAATTCTAATCCCGCTTTAGGCATGAAAGTCACTCTCTCTCGACTTAGTTCACCTTAACGGGTTATTGTGGGGAAAATAGGAGGAAGAGGCTTGAGTTATTTATAAAAATGATAAAAGTAATAAAATATCTCTAAAAATGAGGTTCAGATATTTGACTGAAGATATGTTAATAGTTGACTGGAAATTTAGTTTAATCAGAATCTTTTTAAAATAAGCTCTGGATTTTGTCTCCTCAATATATGCCTATTATAAACTCTTTGATGGAGGCAATTAAGATTTGTTTTGTTATTCAGTTAAGATTATTTTTATGAAGTGTAATTAATAGCAATTATTATTGAAGTGGCATGACATAATAATAGCAGAATAGGTAGAATTAGTGGGACATAATAATAACTTGCTATTTCGCTTAAGAATTGCTTTGCTCCTATAAGAATTAGAATTGCCTCTGCCATTTGCTTCTTCCAGTGATGTAACTCCTGCCATCTTGGTTTTTTTGTACAACTCAGTGCCTGGTGCAGGGTATGTCATGAGGTATTGTTGGAAGAAATGTCCTTCTGGGTTCAGCTCCAAGTGGGGAAAAAGACACTGGAGACATGGAGGCTGCTTGGAAAGATGGTGTTAATGGTGGACAGGACCACATGCCTTGAGTCCTGAACAGAAAAGGTGATCACATGCTTCAATGGTGGTGGAGAAGAAGAGAAGGGAAGGGAGGAAGAGAATCTGAGTCCCTGGTTTTATGCCCTCTCTGGCCTTTGATCTTGAGCTTGTATTCTGATTGGTTGTCAGACTCCCATGGGCCCATGCAGGGGCAACTCTGGGCTGTGTTTTGAATCCAGGTTTGGTTGAGTTCTCAGATGCCATGTGGCGAGTTGGGTAAAGGGCCAATATTATCATGCCTTAATCCCATCACTATGGAGCTGAAGGGGAGAACTCTTTATTATGTAAAGTGGACTAGATCAGGCTTTAATGGCTCATTGACAAAGTGGGATGGGCAGGAAGCTGCAGGCAGCTATTCTGTCTTTTAAAACATGTTTCTTCCTTTTCACATCCGGAGAAATAGTCTGCCTTTTCAATATTTCCTAGGATATTTCATTTTTCTGGGAGTGGTCTGGGTGATAACTTCCTACAGTATAAAAGGATGCTATACCTTCCCCACTTTGCAACTGCAAAGTGACTGGAACAAAAGCGCAAAGCCTGGATAATCGAAGAAAATGAAGAAATCATCAAATGTTACTACCAAGCAGAACTAACAGCCAGGGGATTTTTAAAAAATGATGATGCAACTGAGGAAGGAAAAACATTACTATTGCTATTTGGCAAAGTTTTCTGATCCAAAGAACAAAATGAAAAAAAAAAGATTTTAATTTTCTCTTCCCTAAGAATCCTTTTGAGAATTCATTCTAAAATATTGCAAAAATCCCATAATACAGCAGCAGACATGGTGATGATGAAATAAGAGGAAGAACATTCAGAATAAAAATACACTTAAAGATTGCTATAGTGGAAACACTCCCTATGCTAGTACCATATTCAACATAACCAACTTTGAAAGATCATTTTTCATCCAGATTATGTATACTTTTGTTCTGGTGTTAAGATTATAAAACTGCAAATCTAAAGCGAATTAGACAGTGTAAGCAAATTCACATAGGACATACAGCATCAAATCTAAGAGATCATTGCAAAGCCTTGAATTTTTTTAAATTAAATAATTTAAACTTTCTAATTTATCAAAAGAGAGCTCCTTAACCCACTCAGTAATCCCAATTTTGGTAACACACATACACAATGCATGGAGCATACTGAGAGATAATTGTTAAAAGTGTGAAGTAAGAAAGGAAATTGGGCTACTGAACAAAGTTTATGTCATTTTAACCAACAGCCACAATTCACTGTGCTATTATTAGCTTCCACAAAACTTTCCTCAGATTGGCTCATAGGTAAACCTACTTCCTTATTTTTTAAAAAGTGAATATTGCAACAAGGAGATCTAAAATACAATTCAGGAGAAATCAATTTCTGTTTTCCAGAATAAAGCAATTTGTATTTAAGCCCTTTATTCTCTGTTGCCTTTGTGGAAGGTTGCCTTTAGCTTGCTTTTGCAAAGTCTCACAGTTTCCTGTTTCATTCCTTCGACGAACTTGCTGAATATTTCCTTAAGCAATAAAGAGACACATATTTTCCATCATTTGCAATATCCACTAATAAGCCATGAAAAATTATGGACATGTATTCCTTGAAATTTATAGTAGAGGTTAGCACCATGTTAGATTGGATTTAAAAAATTTCATTTTCTTAATTGAAAATATTCTTTCATAAGATACATTAGATGAATAAAACTTGAGTTTTGGCAAAAATCTTTCCTGTCTGGAAAGTAAAAAAAAAAGGTGAAGGAAATTACGCTTGTATTTGAATCACCTTAAAATTTACTATGAAGGAACGTCTTCATTTTCACTTCATCTTAATTCTAAAATATGCATAAAATTTCAGGCTCTGTGCTGTAGGTGTGTGTCTTCCATCACTGTTAAAGGCTGAAAATCCAATTAAATGCCACTTCCTAAAAAGCATTAAAATGCTGGGGGTTGCAGCGTAATGTTATGATTGTTAAAATATTTGACATAGTCCAACTTCTGTTGCTATCGTTCTAGCATTATTTTCAAAATTCAAAATGTACAAAAATCTATTTTCTGGCATATGTATTTCTGTTGAGAAATTATTCAAAACGACGCCTTTTTGATTAAAAAAATACTTCTATTTTTTTCTTGAACTCTTTTAAAATTCTGATTGTTGTTAAAGTGAAGAACTTGGAAAGGGATTTTCAGATAATTTCTTTGATGACTTTGAAGGACATAACTATGCTGTTGTTGCATCTGCATGCTGGAAGCCTAGCTTTCCAAGAACAAAAATGCTACGCCAGTCTTGCCTTTGTGAATTGCTGGAAATTCCGGTGGAAATCACTAATTACATCTGTTAAAGGGCACAATCCTAACTTAGATACCAAGCGCAGCAGGGAGAGGATTTTTAAGATAACAATTTAGGCAGGACCCATTAAAGAGTTCACAGCTTGGGGAAGGACTTCTGAGGGTGAAATCTTTTGAAACACATTTTGGACAGATCCTTTGAAGCCCATTTCAGTAAACAACCTGTAGCTGTGACTTCAGGTTTCCTCGGAGGGTCGTTTTGACTGCTCCGGAGGCTTTAGGGAAGCCTCCTGAAGGTCCCTGAATCCTCTGGAGGGCCTCGGGTGTGTGTGTGGAGGAGGCTGTTTTCACCCTCCCCAGGCTCCTATAAAGCCCCTGGAGCCTGGGGAGGGTGAAAAAAGCATGCAAAAAATTGGGAGGGGGTCATACCTGTAGCACACTGGGTGTGTGTGTGTGTGTGTCACGCATTGCATTCTGGGTGTGGCACACCCACACACGACCCCCCCTGCATGCCCCCCACTTATGGCACACGAGCCCAAAAAGGTTCGCCATCGCTGCTCTAGGACATTCACAGAGTTGTCCCTAAGGACAGAAATTTATGTTAGCTCATGTCCAGTTATTAATTGAAGAGAAGGAATATCTAGAATAAAAATCTCTACGCTTAACAAAGCTAATTATTTGCAGAAGAGAATGTTTAAAAGTAATTTTTAAATACTTCTAATAATGTTGATAAATAAATATTGAAATGGGGACCGGAGCACTCACTTCAGGCCACATATTACTTGAAAAAGGCCTAAAGCTGATAAAGAAGGGAGAATTAGTTTTGAAAAGATAACTGCAGTATATACTGTATAGCACTTAGCTTTATACTTTACAGCCATCTCTAAATGGTTTTACAGTCAGAATATTGCCTCCAATAATCTGGATCCTTATTTTACTGACCTCGTAAGGATGGAAAGCTGAGTCAACCATGGCTCTGTAATTTTTATTTTATTTTAATGTATACCTGAATATGCTCATGTATATCTCAACAATGAATCAAGACTGGTTCAAGTCATATCTAACAGCAGCTCACTTTATTGCTCATAGATAAATTACAGATAGCCTTAAAAGCAAATTTAAGAGCAAACATACACGGCCATATCTTAAAATAATCATACAATTTGTTTTGTGAACTGAATTCAAGGTGAACTTTTATATGACTGACATTCCTAGTTTCTGCCTGAGAAAATACATAACCTTAGTTTTATAAAGCAGTTAAAGAAAATGAAATGTAGAGGAAAATAAGGAGAAATTGATAATATATAAGTGAAACAAAAGATTGTGTCAAAATACAGAGAACTACTTTCTCCTGTATTAAAACCTTAGGTTTCCTAACAAAAATGAGAAATCTGGCTCACTAATTACTGGACCCAAGACTGCAGATCATAGAAGCTTTCCATTATATATTCATTTTTCTGAAACTTCAGACATTTTAGCAAGATATACAATGACAGGTATGCTTTTTAATTCTTTTTATTTGTGTTAAAACAATAAGTAACCACTTTATGAAGTATTTATAATTCTGTAATCTTGCCATCTAAAATCAGATTGTCAAAGGTACTTGTTAAAGAGTTTGCCTCCAAAAGTATATATTATAAAAACATACATTATAAAAACATAATTCTAAATAATGTAAATAGTATTGTTGCTAATTTTATTTCATTTTTACATTCAGTGTTTTAAATTTCCACATGGGGGAGCTATAAGATCTGATTTAAAGCCTTTCTTATAGCCACCACATTTTGTGAAAATCTTAATACTATGGTCCAAATGTCTGTTTATTATCAGCTTTGTTAAAATACGGTACAGGAAATTCAGCAGGACTCCACACTTATACTCCCTTATTCTGAAAGAGCATTTAACAAGTCAGTATAATGAGTAACAGCATAACAGCTAAAACGATGCAACTTTTAATAAACTAGGACTATTCATGTTGTCATGCTCTACTATACAGTAATCCGCCTTGCTATATTTAAGGCTACTAAATGTCTTTTACTTTGTTTAATTTAGCAAACGTATTCCTTTGCTTCTGCTACATCATGCAGAGCCAGTGATCAAGTTTGCATGAATTTTCTAAATCTAAAATAAGATCTAAACTGATTATCATGCCTTTTCTATGTTTATTAAGATTACAGAATATTTTGCTTCTTATAAATACATTTATCCATAAAATTGTCAATAAACACTTCTTTTCTTCAATAAGCTAGATCTTTAAAATAAATTGTACAGCCTACAATTCTAGCTAATTTTTTCTGTATGCAAAGTGGGAAGCTAACCATTAGCATGCAACTCATGCCCTTAAAATATTCTTTCACATATAAATCTAATCAGAGTTGGCTTCAAAAATTTCAGCAATAGGTTCTCTGCCCGGTTACTGGATGGGCGTGGCGATGGTGGCATGGCCTAGTCAGCCTCCTGCACCATGGGGGGGGGGGGCACTTTCATCTTCCCCAGGCTCTGGAGGTTTTCCTCCCCCAGGCTTGGGAGGCCTTCTGGGAGACCCATTTTCCTCCCTCCCTGAGCCCCATGCAGGCTCTGTACTTACCTCACATTCAAAAGAGGCTGTGTGGGGACTCCTGGGAGGGGTGAGGTGGGTGGGTGTGGGGTGGGCGGGGCCAGCCAGGGGTGGGATTTGGAGGTTTTCCGAACTGGCCATAACATTAGCTATGGGTTCACCCGAACTTGGGAAAACCATAGCAGCCCACCATGTAACTATTACTTATGTTCTATACAGTATGATGCAGCTTTATGCATTGTGTGGAAAGTTTTTAAAGGGCATGGCACAAATAGAACAAGTTCATGATGGGGGGAAAATCTTGGAAAGCACACTAATTTATGTGCTAAAATGTGCACTCTTTTTTTTCTGCTCTAAAGTGGTCTGTTGAAAGGCTCATTCAATTAATTCCTTTTGAGTTAACAATCTATTACAAAATGGCCAATTACTACTGGCCGCTGTATTATAGTGCTTCAGTAGACAAATGTTACAAGATCCAAACTTTTTTTTTCCGAACTGAGGTTCACACTTAGCTTTTCAGATATAAAGCACAAAGCAGCGTTTTGAACCCTGGCAACTTTAAAGATGTTTGGACTTCAATTTCCAGAATTCCCCATGCAACATGGTTGTTGAAATCCAAACTTAAAGTTGCTAAGATTGAGAAACATTGCTTTAAAAATATTGTTTAAATTATTAAACATTGGTATTTGCACTTAATTAAAATGTAATATTATTATGTGATTACCCAAGTCTTGAATTCAATATTTTTTCTGCATCTGTCACATTAGATATTGCAAAGTTTAGAAACATGTAACCAAAGAATCAGATTGTGCATTTCTATATTACATAATACTATGTAAAAGAGCTTAAGACTGCTTCAGAATAATTATGAATTGATCTTTCTCAAGGTCGTCATGAATAAGTAACAACAGCAATCAATGCAATGAAATCCTTAATATTTCTTTGTAAAGATGATGAAAAGAGCTTTTAAAAATTTCAGTAAGAGTTGTCTCTCTCTGACAATCTCATATTTAACAGTTGTGTACCAAGAAAGTTTGTATGTTAGGAATTTTGCCAACTTAAATTGGCTGGTGTGAGTGAGTGAGTGAGAATTATGTTAAAGCACAATGTATGAGAAAGCAAAACAGCTAGCTTTATTTATTTTTTAAAGCAGAAAGGGGGAAGAAATAAAGACCTCAGCACAATAGAAAGTCTTGTCTGCAAAATCAGAACCTTTAGTTATTTAATCAAGAACAGGGTTGTCAAATTCGCAGCCCACAGGCTGGATGTGTTACACAGTGGCCACGCCCATGCCCAGTTAGAGTGAAGGACAAAAAGTCACAATAGATTGTGTGATACCACTGTGATGATGCAAGTTAGACACCCCTCATCAAGAGGGTTATATTCTGACCTAGGCTTCCCAAGAGCAGGAAGCAAACTCCTTGTCCCGACAAAAAACCCTTTTATTAATTTATTGTGAATTCTGCTCATTCACATCTAGCAAAGTCTTTCAAGGGAGGATTTACAGTCACAGACCTTATCTGGCTTGGAGAGCTGACAGGCCTATATCTGCAAAACCTGGCAAGGAGTCTCAGACAGTCACGAACCAATTAAGCGAACTAATTGTCTCCTACAAACTCCACTCCCCTTTCACTCCTTTTTGTTTCCTCTGGGAGAGGCATTCATCATCCACCTGTATCCTTCCTCCCAAGTCAACCCCTGTTTACTGTTCCCTTCATCTGGCAACTCCGCGCATGCATACACTCGGAACAGGCTCCAGCTGTGCATCTGCCTCACTGTCATCTGACTCTGAAGGCAGCTGATAATTGGCATACAGCTCTGGCCCCTTCTCTGCCTCCGACACAGAGCCCTCATCAATCTTCCCCAGACTCCAGGACTGGCCCATCTTCCTCCCCAACCTCCTCACTGTCAGAATCAGCTGCCAGCTCTGTGAGCCACTGGCGGGCCAAAACAAGGTTACTTTCCCCAACATTTACAAACTCATTATTAGAATCTTATAATGTCAATACATTACCCAGTTTCAATTTCCAGGTCACACTTAAAACTCCTGATTTTACAGGATATTAAGTTAAATAGATATTTTGAAAAGAATATAGTAACTCTGTTTGTGAGATATGAATGCTCTTGACATGTGGAAGCAGTAAATTGCTGATTCCTTTCTTGAATCCTCTGAAACAGCTTTTGAAGTTCTGATTCCAAATATCTAATGTACACACCATGCTACAATGAATATTGCCAACAATGAATGTAATAATGAATTGCAATCTTTTAGAAATAAAATTATATAGTGCTATTCTAACAATAAATAAGATGTTGAAGTATTAAAATAGCAAATAGATGAGTTTGTGGTAAACATTTACGATGCAAATAAAACTTCTACTCAGGGAAATTTCAGTTGCAAATGACCAAATTTTATTTTTAATATCACACTCACTCCCCTAAACAACAAATTATAGTGCTCACAAAACAGTCCTCAAAAGTATGTAATGTAAATAATATTTTCGTTTGAAATATTAAATTCATATTTGTATTTGTTTGCATCGTGGCTTAAAATACAAACGATATAAATGGCTGCAAGTAGTATCAAGTCATTTGTCAAGAAACAATAATGTAAATATTGTCAATTCAGATTTAACAGAACTTGAGATTTAATGAACACTTTTTTTGTCCATCTTTATAATCTTTAATTAAGATTTTACTGTATGTTATGGGCATTAAAGTGTGTGTGTGTATGTGTGTATTTAGAACATGCATCACATTTTATCTATTACTGAAATAGCCAACATAATGCTCTCTTCAACATATTTGAACCAGCTACTCCCTCTAGCTTTAACTTTTTGCAATACAAGCAAACTGAACAAAACTTGGTTTTGATTTAAAAAGTGGAATCTGAAACATCATATTTTTGTCTTTTCATAAATTCCCTAAAAAGTATTATAAAGTAAAGGAGGAACAACTTTCTGAACTCTCCTAGTAGCCGCACAGGCAAGCAATATGGATGTCTTTTTTTTTTAAATGTTAAGAAAGGTTTAAGTCATGCTAAAGTGCAACTAATCCAACAAAATCTTCTATCTGTATAGCCGTTATGCTGCTTATGAGAGCAGCATCTCTTAGACCAGAGTCTTCAGACATGGCAACTTTAAGACTTGTGGACTTCAACTCCCAGAATTCTCCAGCCAGCTGGCTGGAGAATTCTGGGAGTTGAAGTCCACAAGTCTGAAAGTTGCCAAGTTTCGGGACCCTTGTCTTAGATGTTCAAAGGGTAGAACAATCCTCTCTGAGCCGGTAGCTCTGTCACACTCTTCTTAATATTTAGAGCTTCTAAGTTCTGAATTCCTCTACTGATAGTCATCTTATTAATCACTTTATTGATTTAAATATGGTGAGAAGCTTTCCTGAGGTGCTAGCCCTGAAAATGTTGTTGCCGTGATTTATTAACCTAATAATCACAACAAAGAATGAAATTGGTTTGAAGAAGCCAATCATGGCTCCGACACATTTAAGAAGATCTGCCTTGTCACCCACCTTCACCTATTATCAATTTACCACTTTCCTTTTTCAACCTTCCATTTGAGGGTTTTTTAAAAAATAATTATTATTTAAATAATCTTTCCTTTATCCAAGCGAAGATGAAATAATAAGAAAGGTTATGGATTGTGCTGAAATGGACAAATTAACTAAAGAAATCCAGGGAAAAGAAGAATCAGAATTCTACCAGATATGGGATAAATGGTATAGGTGGATGGAGGAAAGAAACAAGAATCAATGAAGGAATATAACAAAACTCAAACAAAAATAGTTATGAGTAAAATAAGAGGGTTAAGAATGGTGAAATCCAAATGAAATACAATAGAAGGGGAAATAATATAAGGTGAGCGGTATCAATTGGTAATTGCTATTAGAAAGAACAGGAAGCTCCTGTTCATATTGTATTGTGTAAATGTGGTGTACATCTAAGTTTTGTGTGTGTATATTTTACATGTTTGTTAATAAAAAATAAAAATAAAAATAAATAATCTTTCCTTTCACTATAGATGTGATATTTAGCATGTTGTTTTACAAGATTTTCTATTTTTTGGGGGGGACCTCCTTCAGGATTAAAATTTTTATCTCCTTAGAATTCATGAGACATTCTGAACATTATTATTATGCAGGTCTGATGCTTTTCAGTTCCTCCTCCTTTGAATATCACAAGTTCAAGAATAACACGATAATTTCCCTCCAAATGTCACATGTACTTGCTAATCTTTTCTTTTGTGTTGGTGAAAATTCTGTAGAAGATAACAGCCTCCCTTATTCCGCCTTCCACTTACTGACAAATAAAGTTGCCAGAAAGAGAACAATCTGTTATTGACTCTTGGAAGAGTTAGATTCCCAGAAGATGTCAGAATAATTTGACACTCACATTATTAGTATTGCATGTCTCAGGAAAGGACTGGCCATCTGACATTGAAAGACATCACTGGTATTGTTTTCCTGCCTAGGCAGTTTACAATAAACTCTTAAGATATTTTGTTTCTCCCATTTTTCACTGTTGTTTCTCATTTTATACCCAAATACCTTCCAAGTGATTTCTTTGCTCCAATTCCTGAATGTCCATGGATGGATGGATGGATGGATGGATGCAGTGGTGGGATTCAAATAATTTAACAACCGGTTCTCTGCCCTAATGACTGTCTGGGTAGGTGGGGCTCGGTGGTCATGTGACTGGGTGGGCTTGGCCACTCAGGTCGATGGGCGCTTCGCCTTAGCTGTTGGTACAATGTAATAAGGGTTAACTGGAGAGGCAGTTTCTGTAAGCAGGGCAATAAGGATTAGGCTAGAAACAACACCAGAATGTTTCTTTCCTGCCTTCCTTACAGGATTAGCCCTGTAAAGTGGAAAAAAAAACAAAAGGAGATTTCTTCCAACAATCGGTTCTCTAAACTACTTAGAAAGTTACCAACCAATTCTCCTGAATAGGTGCGAACTGGCTGAATCCCACCACTGGATGGATGGATAAATAGATTAAATATTATAACATGATTAGCTTTTTTCTTGGATCTTTTTCTTTTGAAGCTTTTCAGTGCTAGCTACCAATCATGATTATTTGTCTTTCTGAGTAAAAATGTCTAGTTCTTCTTATTTATGTGCTATGTATGGATGTAGAAATATTTAAGGTCTTCCGGCTTTTTTTTTGATTTAGCACTGCAAACTGAATTCCCAGCTTCCAAACACTTCCTTCTCAGTTTATATAAACAGTAGATTTGTCTCTCTCAGGAGTCCTTTCTGAAGGTAACACATTCCATTGTCACTGAATACATCAACATAGCCAGAGGTTGATTTCTGGAATCTTGTTTATTTTTTTCTTATTTGTGAACCATGGTCCTCAAATGGAAAAGAAAATGAGGAGGAAAACTATTTGTGATTCCAGTTTCTTCATCTCATTGCTCAGAGACTCTTAGCTTCCACAAGTTCTTACAATATCTCTTTTGGTTATGTAATTCATTCGCAAATGAATGAAACAGTTCTAGGCTGCATAAACAGAAGGATAGAATCAAGATCACGTGAAGTGTTAATACCACTTAATAATGCCTTGGTAAGGCCACACTTGGAATACTGCATTCAGTTTTGGTCGCCACGATGTAGAAAAGATGTGGAGACTGTAGAAAGAGTGTAGAGAAGAGCAACAAAGATGATTAGGGGGCTAAAACATATGAAGAATGGTTGCAAGAACTGGGTATGTTTAGTTTAATGAAAAGAAGGACTAGGGGAGACATGATAGCAGTGTTCCAATATCTCAGGGGTTGCCACAAAGAAGAGGCAGTCAAACTATTCTCCAAGGCACCTGAGGGTAGAACAAGAAGCAATGAGTGGAAACTAATCAAGGAGAGAAGCAACTTAGAACTAAGGAGAAATTTCCTGACAGAACAATTAATCAGTGGAACAGCTTGCCTCCAGAAGTTGTGAATGCTCCAACAGTGGAAGTTTTTAAGAAGACGTTGGATATCCATTTGTCTGAAGTGGTGTAGGGTTTCCTGCCTAAGCTCGGGGTTGGACTAGAAGACCTCCAAGGTCCCTTCCAACTCTGTTATTCTATATAATGAATGAACAGTGTAGAACAATGAGATTTGAATAATCTATATAACCCCCTCCTCCTCATGAGGCACCTGTAAGGCAACGCTTTCCCATGTTATCATATTAGATCTAAATGTTTACTCTCTTGGTTCCTCTCAACAGGGAATCACTTACCACCAAAACACACCTTTTCCAAGATGCCTCCTGCAGTTCTTTGATTCACGGGATTCTACTTGTTTTCCACAGTTCTGTAAAAATGTTTCCTGATGAGGCTGTGGTCCATCCTCTAGCAAAAGAAACAGATACTGGATCCATAGCTCTAATCATACTGATCGTCTCCTGATAATCTTGTTTCTATGCATCTGTTCATTTTCTGTTTCCTTGGTTAGTGAGCTGCATATTTGCAAAAAAGTGCAAAAAAGTGCTAAAAACCCCTAGCAAAACCCTTCCCTCCCTCCCTCCCTCCCTCCCTCCCTCCATCCATCCATCCATCCATCCAATCATCCATCGTCAATTTCTTTAAAATAAATATTAGCTAAACTTGCTAATTGCTAATTGCTGACTCAATTTGCTAAAAAAAAAATCTGTAAACCGCTTAGAGACGGCTGAAAGCTCTATGAAGCGGTATATAAGTCTAATAAATAAATAAATAAATAAAAAAGTGATTTGTTGGTGGATAAGAGGAATCAAGAGTAAGTATGCTGAGATAATAATTTTTGGAAGTGCTGATAATTACAGTCTAATTCCTCTGCAGAGGATTAGTTTGGGGAGGAAGACTGAAGAACAAAAATCACAGATAATTCTTTTCATACTGATAGTCTGCTCATTTCATAAATTCCCAATGTAACACAAAAGTCCTTTTCCATTATTATTTATTTTATCATATAATAGTAATTGATACCTGATTAATGCCTTTATACTTCCAGAACTGTGAACATTTTGCTTTATGCTTTCCATTTTGAAGTGAATAAACCAGCTTAAATAACTAAGCTAAAGGGGCTGCAACAGTGAGCGATAGGCCACATCACTTGTTTGAGACAACCTGCTCCATCAAAGGCAGTGATGCTATGTGGGATGAAGTCTAATTAATCACATCTGGCAAGATATGGGCCTTGGTGTTTAAATAACTATTCTTTTTAGCAATTTAAATTATGCAGTCTGGTGGGGGGGATGGCTCTCTAACTCCAAAAAGGTAGTCTATCAAAATGTCATTTGCTAGAATATGTATAGTCAAGCTATGACAGTTAATGCTGTTCATGTAGTTAGAGATTTTGTTAATGATCAATGTGATGAGGTCTGAGTGAATCATGGCTGATTACTCTTCTACATGCCACTTGGACAACTTCATGCCTGATTAAAGTACCTTTCAATATATATTTTTTATCTTGTTCCCAATCCCTAATAGGTCATGAGAAAAGATATTGGAATGATTGGATTATTACAAAAGAGAAGAATAGAGTGAAAATAATAATAACAATAACAACAACAACAACAATAATAATAATAATAATAATAATAATAATAATAATAATAATAATACACCAGACATAATACACCAGACATCACACTGGTTGAGAAAAATAAGGTTACAATCATAGAAATCGCAATACCAGGTGATAGCAGGGTTGATGAGAAGGAATATGAAAAAAATCACGAAATATCAGGACTTGAAAATAGAAATTCAACGATTATGGCACAAACCAGCAGTGGTAATTCCAGTTGTAATTGGCACACTGGGTGCTATTCCAAAAGCACTGGAATTACATTTAAAACAGTTAAAAATCGACAAAATCACCATCAGTCAAATGCAAAAAGCCTCACTGTTTGGAACTGCACGCATATTATGAAAATACATTACGACGTCCTAGGCCCCTGGGTGGGGCCCAACTAGTAATCAATGCCAAATCCGGCGAAACAACTGGCCGCTGTGATACAATTCTATTGTTGCGAATAATAATAATAATAAAGTACTAATAATTATTGATAATGAAGTGCCTATTAGTCAGTAAAAATAACAGAAACATTGTGCAAAGATCAATGGCACAATGGAAGACAGCTGCTGATCAATGGTGGTAGACTGGGAGAAGTTAATATCAAGAGAGGAATATTTCAAGGTGACTCGTTATAACTACTAATGTTTGTCATTGCATTGATTCCCCTATCAATAATACTGAACAAGTCAGGCCATGGCTATCCAACATGTGGCAGCCTAGCCTTCCTCCTTTATATGAATGATCTGATGCTGTACAGAAAAATACCATCTGAAATAGAATCGCTTCTCAACACTGTCCATAAATACAGTCAAGATATTGTAATGAAGTTTGTACTGAACAAATGTGCTATCCTCACATGCCTAATCCATCTGACTGACTGTATGACTCACAGTAATAATTCAACCTTTTCCAGATGTGGGATAAATATAAAGGCATATAGTAAACAAAATTATTTAGGTTAGATTTGCATTTAGGCCTCTGAAGGCCTGGAGTGGACAGGATAGAATCTTACCACACCTACGTATTTATTTAATTCATATTTATTTCACATTTTGCATCCAATTCATCTCAAAGTTGGGTAGATAATATTAAATTAAAAATCAGATTTAAAAGTAATTAAAGTCCAAGACATATGATATTATTTTAAAGAAGTCATTAAATCTATGCAAAAGAGGTGGAGGAAAAAAAATTGCAATTCAAATACAAGATGTGCACAGGGATGGTTTTGGTGAAGAGATAAGTAATTACCTCACGGTAAGCATCTCTAAAGTCTGAAGGAGGAAAAAAAATTCCAATCACTTGGTGATGTTTCATGCCCTCCTCCAGTGGTGGGATTCAACCCACTTAAACAACCAGTTCGCCAAAAATGTGAGTGAACGCATGCAGGGCGGGGCGGGGCAGGGATAGCTGGTGATTGATTTTACTGGTTCTCTGAACTGAGCAAAATCAAAACAACCAGTTTGCCCGAACTGGTCCAAACCGGCTGAATCCCACCCCTGCCCTCCTCCCATTCATTCAGAGATTTAACTTTCAGGAACACATGGAGGAGATTTAATTGAAAAATGTTAGATTTCAAAAATACCTTACTATAGATTTCATCAACCTAAGCATAAAATAAGTGCTGATTCATTGTAGAAAAAGAGCTAAAGGACATCTTATAGATCCTCTGATCAAATTTCTGTTTGATGAGGGAGATCCAGGTCCAAAGATCTTCCAACAGATTGTTACTTGATAAATACCAAATCACAGTGATTGTCCTTGATAAATAAAGCCAACTTTACAGCCCTCACTAAATGGTTTTTACAGAGTCAGCATATTGCCCCAACAATTTGGGTCCTGATTTTACACACCTCAGAAAGATGGAAGGCTGAGTCAACCTTGAACCTGGTGAGATTCGAACTGCCAAACTACAGTCAGCCAGCAGTCAGCAAAGTAGCTTGCAGTACTGCACTCTAATCATTGTGCCACTGTGGCTCATAAATGACTAATAAATCATCAGTCCTTGAATAAATAGCAATAGAACTTAGACTTATATACCCTTCACAGTGCTTTACAGCCCTCTATAAGTGGTTTATAGAGTCAGCATATTGTCCTCAATGAGTCCTCTTTTTACTGACCTCGCAAGGCTGAGTCAACCTTGAGCTGGTGAGAGTTGAACTGCTGGCAGTTGGCAGAATTAGCCTGCAATGTTGCATTCAACCACTGTGTCATCACGGCTAAAGCCACAGCTACCCTTTAATTCTTTTCTAATTGAGATGAAGATGAATTGATACAGGTGTGAAGATGAATTGGCTACTTATAATATAAATTATAGGATCATAAATGATCATAAATGTCAGTTTAATGTTATTCCCACTCCCCAACCACTCCTTTTCCAATTTCAATTTGTTTTTCTGTGTGGAAACATATTAACAAATGACTTTGTCCCCATCCTACCCATTCTTCTCCCTTTTCAATGAGCTTATACAATTATAAAAGCATAACAAATTAATGTATCAAAAAGTCAGTATTTCTCTGACCTTTTCCTGTTCTTACTTAAAGGACTTCATAAAGTATTTTCATTAATTCTCTTACATGCAGCACTGACTATTGGCAATTCAGCATATCACGCTACAAGGTCATTCATGAAGCTCAAAGTTAAATGCGCTGCCATTGTTTTGATTATGAAATTACAAATGAATTAGCAAGGCATTTGTAAGCAGAAGCCCCTAATATATGATAAGATTTATAATCTGTTCTTTCAACAGTTGTGGTAATATTAAAGAAAAAGAAAAGTTAAATGATAGAAAATAGAATATTGATGCTTGTATAGTAAGTAAACATTACTGGTCTCCCTAAAACCTCCTGGGACCAAAAACAGGCCATGCTGCGGGAGGAGGGAGCACCACACCCCCGTGCTTCCCCCCACCACCGGCACATGTGTGTATGACCCCTACTCCCCCTCATGCATGCGTGCATGTCTCAGGCATGTGCGGCAGAGACTCAAAAACCAGTTGGCGAGTGGGAAGCACACACACATGCGCAGTGGAGCTGAGCTGGGGCAACTGCTCACATGCCTGAAGAGAGGGCTCCATGTGCCACCTGTGGCATGCATGCCATAGGTTCGCCATCATGGGTCTAGAACAGTCTTTCTCAACCTTGGTGACTTTAAGTCCTGTGGACTTCAACTCCCAGAATCCCCCAGGCAGCACAGCTGAATCAAATATGCATTATATCTGAATCAAATATGCATTAGAAAAAAATTAAGCAGACATTGTTTCATAGAATTATGTAATCATAGATCCAGTCTGGAATTAAGAAAAAACTTCCTAACCCAGTGAGATTAACCAATGGAACAGCCTATCTGCCACATTTGTGTGTGCAGCATTGCTGGAGGGTTTCAAGAAAATTTTGAATAATCACTTGTTTGGAATGATATAACGTTTCCTACCTTGGGCAGGGTGTGTGCTACAAGACCTTGATTCAACCTTCCCAGTTCAGTTTCACAGAATATTGATTTTTGTAGAGATGTTGACAAAAAGCTATTGAAACGATTTCCTCACAAATCAGCTGCACTTTTTAAATTCAGGGGTTCAGAACTAGTATCAAATCTCAGGTGTAGAAGTCACACGCATTTTGTGCTACCACTCTGATTAATTTGTCTAAAAAGTATTTCAAAGGAAAAGAATGGAGTATGATATTCTCACCTTAGTCTAGGAAAGATGTGGTCCACATATGTGTGAGAATATCCTAATTTAATTTTTAATTTTAATGTTAATTTTTATACTTTTTTAATTTATTGATTAAATTCTACTCTTCCCAGCGCTCCTCTTTAAAGGAAATAGGAAGTTTAGAAATGATGTTAGATAGATAGCTAGATAGATGATAGATGATAGATAGATAGATAGATATAATAAAATGATAGATGATAGATAAATAATGATAGATATATGATATGATATGATATGATATCTATCTATCTATCTATCTATCATCTATCTATCTAGCTATCTATCATCTATCATCTATACATATCTATTGATCCTCTATCTATCTTGTTTGTTTGTTTATTGGATTTATATGCCGTCCTTCTCCCAAAGGACTCAAGGCGGTGTACAACATTAAAAACAACACATATTACAAAAGTTAAAAAAATTAGAATATCCAAAAAGCAAACCCAATTAAGATTAACAATAACATTTAAAAAATTCAATTAAAATTAATCATTTATTTTATTTTGTTCAGGCCAGGCCAGCTTGCTGGAAAAGCCAACTTTTTAGGATGCGTCGGAAGGACTGGAGGTCGGGGATTATACGAAGCTCCGGGGACAGCTCATTCCAGAGGGAAGGCACTCCCATAGAGATTGATCAAATCAAATCATATCTATCTATCTATCTATCTATCTATCTATCTATCTATCTATCTATCTATCTATCTATCTATCTATCTATCTATCCATCCATCCATCCATCCATCCATCCATCCATCCATCCATCCATCATCTATATATGATATATCTATACAGTTATATCTATCATCTATATATGATATATCTATCATCTATACATATTATACCTATCATCTACAGATGATATCTATCTAACTATGTGTTTGTGTGTTTTGCATTTGTGCTGAGAAATAAATAAAGGGAGACTAGTATAGATCAATTTCAAGCTATTTAGCTCTCATCAGCTAGCCATACCCTTACTGGGATTTGAACCTGGGCTGTTTTTACATGTTAAGCAGTTGTATTAGCCCCTAAGCCACAAGCTCTCCTCCCTAATCAGCTGAGCCAAGGAAACAAATGCAACACAAAAATGGTTTTCTGCCTGGAAGGCTCCTAGGGTGGAGCTGAAAGGCAAAAAGGGAAGCAGTATACTCCCTCCTATATTTGGCCATACCAGGTGCTTTGACATAACACTTAATAACAGTGGTGGGTTGCAGATGGTGCGCCCCGGTACATGAATACCGGAGCCTGCACGGAGCACCAGGTACTGTTCCGATACGGTGCTCCGGAGGGCCCACCTGCCTACCCGAGCTCCTTACCTGTCCTTTAAGCCTTTGGCACTTCTGCGCACGTGCATGGCACATACGGCGCCTGTGTGATGCTCTGCCGAGCAGCCGGAGTGTCACAGAGGCTTGCGGAAGCGTCGCAGGCAAATACGATGCATGCATGTGTCGTGCGTGTGTGCATGCGCACTGTGTGCGTCCATGTGGGTGATGCCAGGTCCCACCACTGATAGATGATAGATAGATGATAGATAGATAGATAGATAGATAGATAGATAGATAGATAGATAGATAGATAGATAGATAGATAGACAGATAAAAAAATCCCAAAATAAACTTGTTAAGGATTTCCAAGCACCTTGAGAATAAGGATAGGTCAAAACCTCTTTTTTCCCCAAGAAAAAAAAAACTTTTGAAAAATTAGAACATTGATTTTGGCACAGCATTGTCTTTTCTCTCTCCCAAATTGAAAACGGGGAAAAATTGTCCCTGTCTTTTATGATAGACTCATTCTTGGAGTATTACAAATTAAAAAGTGACGCTTTTCAAACCAAGGGACCTTTTTGACTCTACAGCAGTAAAATTGTTGGAAAAAGGCTACTTGAACCCAGGACCGCTAAACACCAGGTGAAACTATTTTTGATGTAGAAGGTATACTCACAAGAATAAAATCCTTTTTTTGTACTTTAGCAATCAATAATTTTGTTGTCCCCTTGAAGAAATATTTTTATCCTTTCTATAATTATTTATGGAATCATCCACACATATTTTAAAAATGGATTCTGTAGCAAAATGGATGTACCACATGGTTTTATTTACTGTAGGACAGGGGGCTATCTCCCTTCTTTCCTAAAGATAATATCAACAGAATTTATTTGTTCAGGTTTCAGGTCAGGAAATTATATATAGACAAATGCATCTATTAGCATCTTCTGAGACTTCAGCGCAAAGTAAAATTTGCCACACACAAAATTTTCCCCTTGTGTCAGCTTTAATTTCATCAGTTTAACTTCATGACTTGTATTTTAATTAAATGAAAGGCAAAAGTTTAGACAAAGAAATAAAAAAAAAGATCAAGGAGAAATAGGATTATATATAATCCAACCGAAACATCATTCAATGTATAAATTAAAGACTTCATTTTGCACCTACCCTGCTAAATCCTTGAATATCTGTGCTCAGGTCTCTCCAGTAACCTAAAGCAATATATTTTTGAATTTGTGTTCACGCTTGATTGGTAATAAGAAATGGAGAAAATAGCTGCTGATAATTTAATTAGTCGGAATGAATTAAAACCAGAAGCAAACTACAAATTTTAGGCGTAGCATACATTCTATGATTAACTTTGCTTTTTTTCTATGTGTGTTTTAATATTTAAATGTGTGAACTTTAGGGAATTTTCTGTACTGTAGAGTACAAAACATTCTTGATTCATGCTCAGATTAAATTACTTTGGTAGAAGGGTGCATTCTTATATTAGTTATTTATATGTTTTAGAGAATTTCCTAAGACTACAAATGCAGTTTGTGTAAGCCAAATTTCATAGTTACAAGTTAATCTAATACCCCCGCCCCCTTTTTATCAGTGTTTTTAAATGAAGCATATTTTGGGGAAAATGTAAAACCAAGAGGATATTACAATAAAATGTTTGCAAGTAATACTAGTAAATAATATTAATTTTAAATTAGTACATGATGGGGAATGTTAGAGGTTAAGCATTAAATACACAACCTGTGTATAGGGAAAATGTATGCCTACACAAATGTGAGAAGCCGAATCTTGGAAATATATGTCTTTTTCAGGAAGAAGGCGCATGAAATTTGCAGCAGCTTCTGCAGATCTGCTAGATTATACTGCATTGTGTTTTTATTTGTTTCTTGTTTAATATTGTGACCTGCCCAAGGATGTTTTGGGATAGAGAGTTGTCTGACTCTTAATAAGTAAATAAACGTGTTGGTAATCCATTTTTAACTTTCCCTGCCTGCATTATGAAAAGGATTTGCTGCAGTCTAATAGTGTGTATTAAGTATAGTTTACAAGGAAAAATAAAGTATAAACTATACATAGTATTTACTAGGAAATCACACTCAGTGTGGAACAAGTTTGCCTCTTCAATCCCTTATCCTTATGGATTATGCAGAACGGGATTTCACCCTTAGGTTGACCTATTGCATATTTCAATGTTTGTTAATTAAATTAAGCAATTCTTCTTGTGAAGAATGGTAGAAAATCAGGGGTCGGTTCCTGCCAGTTCTAACCCCTTCCACAAATTTACAGTGCCGTTTAGAACCGGTTCCAGCTCCCTCCCCCCACCTGTCTGCACATCATCAAGATGAAGCGTGAGAGGAGGAATTCTGGGAGTTGAAATCCACAAGTCTTAAAGCTGTCAAGTTTGAACACCCCTGGTTTTTTTTCCCTAAAGGTTAGGGGTGCAATGGTCTTGTAACTTGACAGTTTTAAGACTTGCGTGCTTCAAATGCCAGAGTTTCTGAGCCAACATTTTGGTTGCTAAGCAAGAGCGTTGTTAAGTGAGTTTCACCACATTTTACAAGTTGGCCAGGCCCACCCAGTCACATGACTTCCAAGCCACTCCCACTCGGTCACATGGCTGGCACTCTCACAAAGCAGGCCACACCTATAGAAGAGGTTCTAAAAGAATTTGAAACCCACCACTGTACTAAATATAGAATATAATGCCTGATCTAAACAGTCTGTACAAGGTGAAATTACAGGTAGTTCTTGTTTAGCGAATGCAATTAGTTCCTATGATTTGGTTGAAGTTGTTGCTAAGTAAAAAAATCACAGGACTGTGACTGTGTTTATAATTTTGTCTCATCTTTCCTTTGCTTTACAGTCTCAGAAAGGTACGATTCTGAACAGTTGAGTGAGCCAAAATGGCAACAAAAGTTCCAGATGTGGGATTCTATTGGTTCAGCCCAGTTTGGGCAAATCAGTAGATTCACTCTAACCTTCATGGGGCCTCACCCCTGGGTTATACTCACTTATATTTTCCTTTTTTTAGCCTAGCTGTTCGGTGCAGCAGAGTGGATTGACGCGCCTCAGCTGTTTTCCTGTGGATCGTGCACATGTGTGCAACGCGCATCAGGCACATCAGGCATGTGCGTGAATGAACCGGTAGGATCCCACCCCTGAAATGTTCCTAGAACTTGACTCACAAAGAAGCTGGGTGAAAGCTCCCTTGCCTGTTGGAATGCTGGGATAATCAGCAGGATGAGAATTAAAGTTTGTATTTACATTCACTGGAAAGGAAGGGTTTGCAAGAGAGAAAGCAGGCACCCATCCAGATATACATATTGAAAGAAGTGCACTAGCGCCATCTATTTGCCTAGCATGCAAACAAAGCTGAGCTATGAGCTACACAAGAGGCAACCAAAACCTTTTTACTGTGGAACTGATTAAGGTCTTGTCAGTGTCAGGCAGCACTGCCAGCTGGCCAGAGAGTTCTAGTCAATTAATTAAGGTCACAGAACTAAACTTGTTAACTTGCAGTAAGCACTTTTAAGATACGCGCTGCACTATGGAGAAAAGCAGAGAGGGATTGCTTGCTTAAGCAACCTCTCCACTCTGCAAGGATGGTTGGCGGAAGGGTGGGGGGAAACAAATGGGTCATTACTGGCTGTAATGCAGGGGTGGGTTTCTCGCCCCGTTCCAACCAGTTCGGTTGGAACGGGGCCGGCGCCGTAATCGCGCATGTGCGTGGTGCATGCGTGCACGCATGCATACTAGCATCTGTGCGATGCTCCAGCTGCTCCTGGAGGATCGCGCAGGCGCTGTATGCGTCCTGCGCATGCCGTGGAAGCGCAGAACTTGTCAAAACCGGGTAAGGAGCGCGGGCGCGCGGGTGGGCCCTTTGCCGTTCCCGGAAGTTACTTACTTCCGGGTTTGCCGACCAACTGGTTCGCAGGGACCGCCGCGAACTGGTTGAAACCCACCCCTGCTGTAATGGCAAACAGGTGACTGAGAGAGATGCTACAACGGTTGTAAATCACGAAATTATCGTAACTGCAAACCAAGGCAGTTGCTAAACAAGGATTAGCTGTATAATGCTTCATTGCCGTTACTCCCTACAAGAGTACAACTTTACAAGAGGACTCTGAAACCTTGCTGAAATGATACGAGACACTTCTAATGTGGTTCCAGATCCTATAGATAACAGGATCCATCCTGGCCAGAATTTACAACTTTCCTGCTTGTGTTAGAATGTTTAATGGGAAATGTTTAGATGACGAGTCTTTGCTTGATTCAACGCATACTTACGGACTGGATGTTCCCTCAGGCCTTAGATTGAGATGAATGGATGGGCCTGTGAATATTTGAAGGGAAAAAAATCCCAAGCTACTTGTGAGTAAGCCATTCCAGGAGAGGCGGGGATGAGTTTTTAAGACTGGCTTGCTGTGTTTAAAGATTGCTTTGACAAAAGAGAAAGGAAAAGTGGTTGGAGAGGAAGGACTGTTGTACAGATACTACTCAACTTCAATGTTACAATGGCACGGAGAAAAAAGTGACATGACCATTTTTCACACTCACAAGCATTGCAATATCCCCACGGTCATGTGATTTACATTCGGCGGCTTGACAAACTGACTCACATTTATGACGGTTGCAGGGTTCCGGAGTCATGTGATCCCCTTTTGTGACTTTCTGACAAGCAAATTCAATGGGGAAGCCAGATTCACTATTACTAATTTAAGAACTTAAAATTCACTTAACAGATGTGGTGAGAAAAACCACATGGTTTTCCACGTGGGGAAAAACTCACTTAACAAATTTCTCACCTAGGCACATACATTTGGGGCTCAATTGTGGCCGTAAAAGCAAACCAAAGCAAGGAAACTGCTTTTAAATGTTGTTGCTGTCCAACATCATTTGGAATGGACCATCCTAAAGATTTATTGGATAAATACCATATTTTTAGGAGTATGACGCAACTTTTATGCCCTAAAAGAGCATGGAAATATTGGTGCATTTTACACTGAATACAGCCATTTTTGCCACCTGCAGCTCCGCCCCCCACATCCCGTTTTTGCGAAAAACGGGCAAAAAACAGGCTGGTTTTTTTGCAAAAATGGAGGCATTTTTCCCTTCCTCCAGCCTCCAGAAGCACTCTGTAGGCTTCAGCAGGGCTTGGGGAAGGGGAAAATGCCCCAGTTTTTGTGAAAAACGGTCCATTTTCCGCACATTTTTTGCAAAAATGAGGGCATTTGCCTACCCTCAGCCCCGCTGAAGCCTGCAGAGTGCTTCTGAGGAGGACAAAAACTTTTTTTCTTACTTACCTTTTTGAAATCTTGATGCATCTTATACACCAGTGCATCTTATAGTCCGAAAAATATGGACTATAAGATGCGGTAAGATACAGTAAGTAGACTGAGCAATTTTGAGGAGTTAAACTTTGAACTTTAGACAAAGGGCATAATCTTCAGGCTTCTGCTTATACTAGGGAGCGTAGGCTTCACCTGAAAAGCTTGAGCAGTTAAGATAATGACTTTTGATGCCCAGTCAATCGTGAAACTGCCCAAGAGGCAGTCATTTAAAGGAAGGAATTGTGATAGGCGATTAAATCTGTATTCCATCTCTGCAAATGCTGTATAATAGTATTTTCTGTGATCTGACTGGAATTCTTTGTGGAGATGACATAACCAGGACAGTGTTAGTTAGATTAGGTTTGATGGTAAGCCTATTCCAGAGGCCAATAAACATTTGGTTGTACAAATACCATGAGGACCTCTTAGATGATGGGCATGGGAGGAAAGATTAGGAATGAAACTGAATAGTTTAAGTCACGGGTGTCAAACTCGCTGCATCACGTTGCCGTCACATGACATTTTGCAACGTTTTCCCCATTTGTGGAGCTGGGGTGGTTGTGGCCTATGCATGACACATCTGGCCTGCGGGCTGCCAATTTGACACCCCTGGTTTAAGCCTTCCAGTAGCTATAAGTCAATTCCCAATGTTTTTGTGGTGCAATACAATCGTATTATTTATTTACTTATTTATTTGTCTTGTATGCCGCCCACTCCTGGAGGACTCCGGGCGGCTCACAAAAGACAAGGGAAAGGGGGAAAATGAGACTAAGACAACATATTAAAAACAAAACCAACATTCACAATTTCCGTGGCGGTAAATGCTTCTCAGCCCCTCCCAGCCTGCTGGAACAGCCAGAACTTGGTGGCTTTGCGGAAGGCCGGGAGGGTAGTAAGGGTCTCTACAGGGAGCTTGTTCCAGAGGGCCGGAGCTGCAACAGAGAAGGCTCTCCCCCAGGGAGTCGCCAGCCGACATTATTTCCTGATCATGCCACCAGCAGGCTTCAGAATTGTTTGTGTGTGTTTTGTACTTGGAGTAATCGGGAAGAAAGATTCCCATTATCTTTTCTAGAAATTAGAACCGTCCTCTTTCAAAATGAAGCCACTGTGATAGGGGCTTTGCTTGTGAATGTCAGAATGAACTGCCTGATTAGAAGCTATGTTCACACACACTCTAAATAGCAGAGAAACTATTGTTCCTTCTGTGGTTGTATAATACTTTGTTCATTGTTTCCACCCTGGAGATGACACAACTTTGAATGCAAGCAAGCACCCTTGGTCAAAGATAAAAAGTGGTAGTGACGTGTTAATCATGTTTAGCTAATTGAATAGGATCAGCATGATTCAGACTGAAACTAACAATTAACATTTATGCTGGGAACAAAGATGAATACTCAAATGCTGAGCTTCTTATTCTTCAGTGCTGAATGACCTTATGAACAAATTGTAAGAACAAGAGAAATGGTGTCCATCGGGGGTGGGATCCTACCGGTTTAAAAACCAGTTCGTTGAACGCATGCTTCGCGCGCATGCAGGTTACAGAGAAACCACCTTCCGCATTACTGCTGGGGAGGAAAATAGCTGAGGCGCAGCAATCCACTCTGCCACGCTTATCAGCTGGGCTTCAGAAAAAGGAATATAGTATAGAGCAGGGGCGGGCAGGTGGGCCCAGCTGACAGTCGGAGCTACCAGTTCATCAGAACTGGTGCAAACCGGTAGAATCCCAGCCCTGGTGCCAGTGGAGAAATTGACATATAAAAAGAGAGAACACTTGGTGGAGAAATAATATATACTTTCAATAAAATATTTAGAAATCCTGTGAAATGATGGAAACCCCCTCAGAATAGTGCAGTAGAAGTGTTTATTCTATAGAAGTGCGAAGGCGAAAGAAAGTGAGGCACAAGTTTGATGCCATCCCCTAAACCAATAAATAAAATAAACCCCCAATAAATCAAGAAGTGGACAAATTATTATCTCCTGTAGTTTCAGCATCAAATATATGTGGAGAGAATTGGGATTTGCATTGGTTAGATACAAAATAATCCATTTCAAGGCAGTTAATGTGAAAGTATCAGAATTAAGTTTCCAGTGGGAAGACTATATTTTCTGTCTCTGTGTCTAGGTTTACAAAATCCAGCTTCTGCAGATAGGACAATTGTAGTCACTTGCGAATCTTTATTCGTCATTGCAGATGAAGTAACACTGGGAAACGTCAAGTACTGGAATCCACATTTTTGAAACTGCATGGGAAGGATGCACTGGATGCAGGGAGAAAAAAAAAACACCACATTTTTTTTAAAAAAATGTAGATAATAATCATTCCCTTCGATAGCATTTTGATGTTAGAAATGATCATTCAGTTAATTCCAATTAATTACTATGATTTCCTCTCCTTCACAGAATCCCTGAACTCATAATTCCATAAAAGTGCTAAAGGTAAGATAATTTACTCCCCCCACCCTGCAGCATAAGTAGTCTATGCTCTATGAGACAAAAGTTTTTCCTAACATTTTTAAACAGCTGAATTGTTGCTTAAAAGTTCTAAGGTGGTGAAGATTCTTAGGAGAAGAGCAAGATATTCTCGCTTGCAAAGATTGTGTGAAATTATGTGAGTTTGAGACAATCAAGAAAGAAAGGGAGGTACAAGGATTAGCAACCCAGATAATTTTCAGCAGAGATTCTGGAAGAGGAAAGCCACACAATATAATGCGTTTGTGGTGCAATCAGAACATTGCGTCTGTTGAAGTTGTTTTAACGCAAACCAAAGATGCCTTTTAAAAAACAAGTTTACATCATATTCTTATGCATGCCAGTGCTGTGCGTGAGGTAATTTAATGTGGTTCTGACAAGTGTCATCGGCATCTTCATATCCAGTCACATGGGCGGCAAGCCACTCCCATCCGGTCACATGGGTGGCAAGCCACTCCCACAAAGGAGGCCACACCCACAGAGTAGGTTCGAACAATTTTTGAAACCCACCACTGCTTTGGGGAATAAACTACTAATTAAAAGTGAAGTTATCAAAAATATTTTTTTTTAACAAACCTTGCAATCCACGGTGAGATGCATCCATTCTTCGTCCTGTCAGACTGTAATTTGCCATATATGGTGATAACTCTAGGTCATATAGTCATATATGTACAGTTTCAGGGTATGCAGAATATATGTGAACCCCATAATGGATAAAGGATAATACTTCAAAGCTCTGATTGTTTTATTTGCTTGTTTTTGGTGCAGCTTTTTTTTTTCTTTTTTTAAAAAAATATCCTTAATATCATGATATCTTCCATTGATAGCTGAGAGTGAACCAGGAAGTGATCAAAGTGGTTTCACTTGTGTTCTGTGCTATCTCAGTTTCTGGAGCTCTTGTCTTAGCCAGGATGGCAAAGGTTGTCCCAGTCTGTGTAACAATTTGGACAGTTCCACGTTGTGATCTCTGTAGTAATTTGAAAGGAATGCCCTAGACTGAGAATAAGGCAGGGTGGGGGGGAATAAACTTTCAGATAGTTAACAATGTTTTAGTTACATGTTTCATTTCTGTAAAACATCCCATGACATAAAAGATAATTCCAAGTTATGCATAAGGTTCACAAAGTTTAAGAAATACATGTATTTAACTATTCATAAAATTTTGAATTAACAATAAATTGATCACAGATTAATTATCTGAACTTATAGATCAACTGAATATAAAAACAAGTGTGATTGTAATGTTTGAAGTATTGGATTAAGAGTGGGGAGATTCAAGTTTAAATTCATACTCAGACATGAACATTCAGTATAAACCCAATCTTATTCTAGGTTCTTATTGCAACACAAATAATTCTGAACTCTCTGTGTATTGTTTAGAATTTTTAGGAGCAAAAGCAGGATATAAAGCTAACAAATAATTTATCTTGCATAACCATGTGCTTCAGAAGATGGGAATATCTAATTTTTTTTGTATTAAATAATGGTATACCTCTATAATCTCCAGGATGTTGAGCAAAAAGGAAGAAATTGTATCATGCCAAGGAAAAGGCAGGAAAAAAAGAAAACTCAGTTTGGCTATTGGTGTCAAAATCTAAGATACTTCCTAACAGGTATACAATGGTATACACTGATCTATTACCACGTACACTTGTGGACAAGCCAAGAATTTTGGGTGCCACAATGCACCCCAAAATTGGATGTGGCTTATCTGCAGATGGGCTTAGCCATGACTTTTTTAAAAGTACCAATATTTTAAATATATACTCACATATAAACCTATCCATGAATAAGACTACCCTTAAATTTTTAATGCAAATGCCATGAAAAATGCAGCTTATCCATGGTGGTGCATTTTTCATAGTATTTGCATTAAAAATTCAAGGGTGGGTTTATACGTGAGTATGTATGTATGTTATATCAACATCTGATTCCATACAATGTATTGAAAAAGGAGGCTATCTGGGAACGAACATTACCATTTGTTCAAATAATTATTTGGGGTTTGTATTTGTGGTAAATTAAGTATGAAAAGAATAATTGGTGTCACATATTCACAATAAAAATAACACTAATCAGGAGCAACATTAAAAGTTGGGTATCTGTTGTGGCCCGGCAGGAGCCGTTGGAGCTGCCGCCATACTCCGACAGCGAGGGGTCTTATGAGTCGGCCCTGGAGGAGGTAGAGGACCCTAGACAGGGTTCCCACTCTGAGCAGGGCGAGGAGAGACTGGTTGGCCACCAGGTGGCGTCTGAGCCTTGGATCAGTGGGGAGGAGACAAGAGTGAGTGATCCAGAAAACACCTGTGAGTTGTTCCGAGATGCACGCTGTCGAAGGGCTACTCAGCGTCAAGAACAATGGCCTAATTACAAGAGGTGATTACGCTCAGCTGATGCTCATTAAGATCCTCTCCTGATTATAAAAGAGACTGCTTGTGCCATGCCTTTCTGCAGAAGTCAATGTTAAGACTAACAAGAAACAAACTTGGCAGGCTGGATTGCTGCCAGAGTTTGTTTGCATTGCTGCCAAGCTTTGTGGGACTTGCTGCCAGAGTGCTTATTTCTTTGTTTATGTGGCTTGCAGCCAACGAGAGTCTTGACTGATTAAAAGAAACCTTCTCATTTATGTTGGTTTTGGCTTTCGTTCCTGGACGGAGGAGTGGGGGGTCAGAACAGGTATCCTAGACTTCCACGAGAAGCTTCTTCAGGTGGGAGAAGCAATTCCCAGCCTCCAAATCCTCTGGGCCTCATGGCCTTTATTTGTCCAGTTGAGCAATGAAAAGAGCATGAATGAGCAATGGTAATTGCAGAAAATATGACTTCAGCCACAGAGTGGTCAATACCTGGAATGCTCTTCCTGACTCTGTGGTTACATCCTCACAACCCTCACAACCTTAAACTGTCTACTGTGGACCTCACCCCATTCCTAAGACGTCCGTAAAGGGGGCGTGCATAAGCGCACCCGCGTGCCTTCCATCCCCATTTATTTGTATTCATTTCTTTCATTCATTTCCATGTTTATATTTATACCTGTGATCTTTTCAATTTTTTACAAACTAATAAGTACGAATACAAATGCTCTGTGATGACTGTACAGATTACATCTGAAGGAAAAATACAAATAAAAGTAGAGCATCAATAATAAAAAGAGAAGTTGGATTAATAATTAATAATGGAAAATTATTGTTGGAACTCTGGATGATTGGTGATATTATGGTCAATTGAAAATATGAATGTATATTATAAATTAATGGGAATTCTTTGTTCTAATCTTCGCTTTTTTTCCTTGGAGATAGGTGATACTATAATACTTTAAAGACTCGTTGTTATTTGATAGATAATTATGAATTTAAAGAAACAAGGATTGTTACAAATGAAAGAATATTAATGGTAATTTGAACACATAATGCTCAATGACAGCGAGTTATGTTTAATGTAAATCAGTGATGTTAATCCTAAGCTTAAGAATTGGTGCACAAAAACTTTTAACCAAACGACATGCTTGATGAAATGGAGGAAAGTTGTTCTTTATTCTTCTCTTGCTTTGTTTTGTATGTGTTGTTTCGTTTAAAAAGAATAAAAATATATTTTAAAAAAATAATAAAAAGAGAAGAAAAAAGAAGGCTCCTTGCCAAGTGTTCTTCCAAAATATGAAGTTCATGCTGCTTCCAGTGATGATATAGTTACTGCTAGGGTTGGACTTTTTTTGAAAATTACTTGCAAAGGATGCTTCCGAATGCATGAAGGCCTGAGCCGTGCACTTCTTTAAACAGAATAAATCTTTTTTCAGTATCTTTTTCAGATATTGCATTTTGCACTCCCACACACCTCTTTTCAATGATTACGATACATGTGCGTGCACACACAGCCATAGTAACAATTTCCCCCTTTTCAGGCCATACTAAGTTATTACAGTAGATAACAATAATGTTTCAATTAAAATAATACCTCTTGATCCATGGGAGGGTATTTTCGCCCTTTATTTTTCCCCAAACATTTTATTTTTCCTCCGTCCAGCAGCTGGCACCAAAATCCTTTCTGAGGATCAAACCTAAAATATTGCACAGATAAAAGTGGGGATAGCAATAGCAATTAGACTTATATACCGCTTCATAGGGCTTTCAGCCCTCTCTAAGCGGTTTACAGAGTCAGCATATTGCCCCCAACAACAATCCGGGTCTTCGGATTGTTGTTGGGGGAAGGATGGAAGGCTGAGTCAACCCTGAGCCGGTGAGATTTGAACAGCCGAACTGCAGAACTGCAGTCAGCTGAAGCAGCCTGCAGTGCTGCATTTAACCACTGCATCACCTCGGGATAGGAAGAGGACAAGAGCCCACAACAAGCTATTTATTGCAGGAAATGGTCTTGGCAGAGAGTGGTTAATTTGCTTTTCAAAGTTGGGGATGGATACATTTCAGTGGATTTCAGAATGCACATTAGGGAATAAACCAGAGGCAGTTCCTGCTATTGAATATATTGTTGTGGGACCTGTGACATACTTAGAAGAGTGAAAAGGCAGCTGTAAAAAACACTGAGAAATTTAATTAAATTTGGCAGATGCCTTGGAAGGCCAATGAATTATTGGTTGGAGTATAGCAATAATGAGCTTGCTGCCACATTTTTTTCTTTTTTGCCTTGGGCTTTTTCCAATAATAGCAATATTCCTATATATACACTCACGACAGCACATTTTAGACAAAAGAGAAATTACTTTTCCAACTCAGTCTATTACTGCATTAATCCTCACCGCCCAAATAGTCTTTAGTAGTGGTATCAATTAAAACTAAATAAATCATTGATTAAATGAATATGCTGAGAGGAGTTCACATCCAGCTTGGATTTCCCAATCTTCTTTGTGCATAGCAAAGGCCTTTTGCTGGTTTTCAGTAATTTCCCAAGAGGAGAAATAGTATTGCTTGCTGTGCACCAGAAAAGAAATGAAGCTGTAGGATTATATTGCAAACAATATATTTGTTTCCAAGAAATATATTTGGAACAAAATGTTTAATTGGCAATAATTATTTCTTTGGTAGACTTTTTTTTTGAAGAATGTAGATGGAATTCACTATCATTTAGGCTCGTTTATATATTTCACTAGGCATTGGGCTAACACACTATGAAGTTATTAAAAGGAGCTTGTTTATTATGCTCTATAGAATCCTTTGGTCACATTATATAAGTTGGAATATTAGCTGTTAGAAAGTAGTTTTTTTTTTCTTTAGGCAGATAACAACAGCTGTATATTGTTTCTAATTTCAGTGTCCATTTCTATAGCCATTTGAAATAAGAAAAATGTGAATATGTTACAAAAAAACAATCACAGCTAGACAGCCCCTTATCTTCATATTTGCATGACCCGCCAAATGCGCGCATCACAAAAGTGCGCCGACAAAACCGCGGCGAGCAATAGCAATAGCAGTAGACTTATATACCGCTTCATAGGGCTTTCAGCCCTCTCTAAGCGGTTTACAGAGAGTCAGCATATTGCCCCCAACAATCTGGGTCCTCATTTTACCCACCTCGGAAGGATGGAAGGCTGAGTCAACCCTGAGCCGGTGAGATTTGAACCGCTGAACTGCTGATCTAGCAGTAGCCTGCAGTGCTGCATTTAACCACTGCGCCACCTTGGTTCTTTCAACGGCGAGAAAACCGTGATGTCAAAATCGCAACCACAAAAGCGCGATTAGGGTTAAGGTAAGGGTTAGGGTTAGGGTTAGGTTCAGGGTTAGGTTTAGGGTTAGATTTAGGGTTAGGGTTATTATGTTGTTTTCGCGTTGTTTGTTGAAGGCACGCTTTTGTCGGCGTGCTTTTGTCGTGCGCGCATTTGTCGGTGAACCCATATTTGCAGTGTATTAACAGGCTTTTTAAAAAAAGTAAACTACTACCACAACCAGTAACATGATACTAATGCAAAATAAAGATGCATAAGAAGAAATGCAACTCACGTTAATGCATCGGAATAATTATAATGAGGAGCAACGCTCAGAAACTTCTGAACTCCATCCATGGTGGCTGCTGGATCACTTCTTAATTGCTGTCCATCAATAATTAACAACTGTAGAGATAGCACTAATTATTTATTTAAATATAAAACTCAAAGGACTTATGAAATTGCAGCATGATTTATGCATTTAGAAAAAAGTTGGGATTCTCTCATTTTCCTTGGCATAGCAAGACAAACACATCTGTTGTGATTCATTAGGATTGCTTTGGATGACTTTGTCTAATTTGGTTTTTCCCATGCCATTAATTGAGCACAATCATAGTGATCAAGATGGAGTAGGAGTCCCGCGGGAATAGGGCGGCATATAAATAAATTGAATCTTGAACCTTGAACCACTGGTCATTGTGCTTCATTTCTTAAATAGGTAAAGGTAAAAGTTGCCCTCACACATATGTGCTAGTTGTTCCTCACTCTAGGGGGCGGTGCTCATGCCTGTTTCAAAGTTGAAGGGCCAGTGCTGTCCGAAAACGTCTCTGTGATCATGTGGCTGGCATGACTAAACACCAAGGGGCATGAAATGCTGTTACTTTCCCAACAAAGGTGGTCCCTATTTTTTTACTTGCATTTTACCTACTTTCGAACTGCTAGGTTGGCAGAAGCTGGGACAAGTAATGGGAGCTCACTCTATTACGCAGAGCTAGAGATTCGAACTGCCGAACTACCGACTTTTTTGATCAACAAGTTCTTAGCCAATGAGCCACCGTGTCCCATTTCTTAAATACCAGGAAGATAATTCCATGTTCTAACTTTAAAAGAAGGACCAAATAGGTCAATCTTAAGATAGTCGCTGACACCAAGTTGCAATAGGAAAACATTTGCATTTATTAACCTTCCTTGAAAAAGGAAGGTACGCCTAATGGCATAGACTTAAACTAAGAACATTAAAATTTCTTGCTCTGAGAATTAAAATTTCTGAAATAAATAGAATTTCCCAAATAAGTCCAGAAACAGTACACTGAACTTTTGAATATGCCTTTAAAAATACATAAAATAATTCTTATTTAAACCATGAGACATAATGTATACTCTAGACAGCTCTGGATAAAGCCAATTTCAGATTTGTTCCACATAGTTTGTGAAATAATTTCAGTAAATGGAATCAGAAATAGAATCAGTGATAGATGAAGCAGATACTGACAACTTAGCCTGAGCTCAGAAGCAGAACTGGGAAGGTTGATTATCCAATTGCTTTAGGGATTTCAGTCTGAAAAGTCACTTCGCTGATTGAAAGCAGTGATAAAATTATGAGTTCTACCAGTAATCAATAAGACTTTCCTCTTAAAATCCCTGAAGTCAATTGCCCACACTTCAAAATTTCTCAGTTAAAATAGTATTATAAAAATTAAGGTTGTCATAAGTAGAGAGTGAAGGCTTTTATGCCAGTTGAAGTTAGGTCTGTCTGAATGGCTATCAGTTTGTACATGTTTGCTGTACAAAAAGGGCAGTAGATATGAACAGGTGGGCATGCGCGCGCGCATGCACACAAACACACAATATAATCTAGATTCCTTTACTTTTGTGACAAAGTTTAAGCAAGTTTATTATAGGAAATGAAATAAGTCTAAAATTAGCCAGCCAACTGATCTGGCTCCTGACATGAGAAAGTGACAACTGTGCAGATCTTTACTTGAGTTCATGTACCACAAATGGAAGATCAAGGATCAGCCTTAAAGAAACCAGATAGAACATAATTTTAACATAAAAATAGTTTGTCGTGAAAGCAACTGCCTGTGAAGTCTCCTGGATTGGTGCTGAAAGATGAAAATAGAAGCAGTATGCTCCATCCGATAATTGGGTAGACCAGGCTGCCCTGATAAAAACCACTTAAACGAGATAGAATCTTGTTGTGGCCCAGCAGGAGCCGTTGGAGCTGCCACCAGACTCCGACAGCGAGGGGCCCTATGAGTTGGTTCTGGAGGATGTGGAGGACCCTGGACAGGGTTCCGACTCCAAGCAGGGCGCAGAGAGGCTGGTTGGCCACCAGGAGGTGCCTGAGCCTTGGACCAGTGAGGAGGAGACAAGGGAGTGTGATCCTGACGTCATGCATTGGAGCAGTGGGGAGGAGATAAGCGAGTTGGTCCTGGATGGCCGGCAATGGAGAGCTAACAGACGTAAAGAACAGTTATGCAGTTACAGGAGATAATTGCACTCAGCTGGTGGTAATTAGGCTCCTCTCAAGACTGTAAAAGGAATGATTGTTCACACGCTCGTTGCAGGAGTCAACGTATTTACTAGAGCTGGAGAACTCTTGTGGCTAGCTTGGCAGGCTGGATTGCTGCCAACGTCTAGTCTGTGCTGGATTGCTGCCAAGGGCTAGTCTGTGTGTTAATAAATCCTTGAAGTATCTTTGAGTCGGCATGCTTTGGTTTGTGAAGAGGGGGACGGTCAGAACAGAATCTATATGTCACACACAATTGTTGATTGAGTTCAATTGGTCTGAAGTCATTAATTTCATTTAGGACTTACTTTCTCTATGATGGTTCTAAAATGCAAAAAATAGTAAACCGAACCCTCTTCTACCACCACTGATATGTCAAGTTGTCTTGGTTTGCCTGTCAATCTTCCAAATTCAAGATAAATTTACTGGTGAAAATGCTTTCCAAGCAAGAGATATTAATGCTAGAAATTAGATATGCAATATTCTTCTTTGAAGTTCACTGAATAGTTCATGTTATTGCATGTCTTCTTTATCTTCCATCACCACTGATGCAAACTTCTTTTATTTCTCAGTAGTAATGAGACTGGTTAGCATAAAATTACCTACTCGGAAACTTTGGATTATGGCTGAAATCTAATACTTAATTAAGTCTCTTCCCTTCAAACCTTTAGATTTATTCACAAAAAAATTGTTCTAATTTCCTCAGTATAAATATCCAGCATTTAATTGGTAAGGAGATCTCAATTCTTCTGAAAGTAATTCTACATTTTAGGACATACATTAATTTCTGTCTCTAAAGTGCTTTGTGTTTTAAGGAAAAAAAAACCAGAGGTTTATCAGTTCACTGTTAAACATCTTACAATCCATTATTAAACATGTTAAATATTACACAAGTTATAAAATAATGATGGACATTTATCACAGAAAATTATAGGTGAAAAGGCAAATACCTGGGAAGAGGGGAAATATTTTAGCCATCTTTCTATGTGGACAGCATACCAGCCAGGAATCAAACATTTCTTCTGTAAGCCCTTTAGTTCAGATGGTGCCCCATCATTTGAAGCAATTACTTCATAGAAATTGAACTTGAGAGCAGTAGAGTCCTCATGAGAACGCTGATGCTAATTGGGAAAAATCCAGAGTTAAATGACCACAAGATAGATAGCTGAGAGTTTTCTAATAATTTTTACCAGTCCCTGTTATCATGTCTAGTGTCAGGGTTCCAAATACGATCCTCAATCAAATAAGAATCCGAGGCTAAGGAGAGGAAGGGGAAGGGGTACAGAGAAGTAGGGGAGAGGTAAGGGAAGAAGGAAGGGAAAGGAGACGAGGAAAGAAGAAAGTAGAGGAGGGAAGGAGGGAGAGAAAGGAAGAGAGAAGATGAGAGGAAGAGAAGGGAAGGAAGATAGAGAGGAGGAGAGGAAGATGAAAGGGGAAGAGGAAGAGAGGAGGAGGGGAGAGGTAAGGGAAGAAGCAGAGGTGGGTTCCTACCAGTTCGCACCTATTCGGTAGAACCGGTTCGTCAAATCTACCGAACCGGTTAGAAGACGTTCCACCAGTGGACCTGGAAAGCAGGCCACACCTACAGAAGAGGTTCCAAAATGTTTTGAAACCCACCACTGGTCGTTGGATATGATTATTCTACACTATCATGCTCATATTTATAAAACTCAGTGCCTCTGTGAAAGGTAAGGATGACTACTGCATTTGTGGTGCAATCAGAACATTGTGTGTGTTGAAGTTGTTTTAACGCAAACCAAAGATGCCTTTTAAAAAACAAGTATACATCATATTCTTATGCATGCTAGTGCTGTGTGAGGTAATTTAAGGTGGTTCTGACAAGTGTCGTCGGCATCTTCATATCCGGTCACATGGGCGGCAAGCCACTCCCATCCGGTCACATGGGCGGCAAGCCATTCTCACAAAGGAGGCCACACCCACAGAGTAGGTTCGAACAATTTTTGAAACCCACCACTGGGAAGAAGGAAGGGAAAGGAGGAAGTAAGTAAGTAGAGGCGGGAGAAAAGAAAGGGAGAAGAAGGTGGTGTCAGGGGATGGTAAACAAAGCAACCCAAATGGAATATTATAATACTATAAATGGAATGTTAAATGTATAAGAACCATGAATGTAAAAAAAGAATAACAACTACCTGAATGTATACCTATAATTGTATATAGAGAACAAAAGAACAAAAAATAAAAAATAAAAAAAAGAATCCGAGGCTAGCAATTCCTCAAAGTTCAAATTTATTAAAGAAGCCATATTGGCACATCTGGAAAACTCGAATCTGAAAGCTTCCAGATTTTCCCCACCCAGTTGAAAGTTCAAGACCCTGCCCCAGCACCAGTGGTGGGTTTCAAATTTTTTTAGAACATCTTCTGTAGGTGTGGCCTGCTTTGTGGGAGTGGCTTGCCGACCATGTGACTGGGTGGGAGTGGCCAACTTGTAAAATGTGGTAAAACTCACTTAACAACGCTCTTGCTTAGCAACCCAAATGTTGGCTCAGAAACTCTGGCATTTGAAGCACGCAAGTCTTAAAGCTGTCAAGTTACAAGACGCTTGCACCCCCTAACCCTTTAGAAAAAAAACCCCAGGGGTGTTCAAACTTGACAGCTTTAAGACTTGTGGACTTCAACTCCCAGAATTCCTCCTCTTCATTTTGATGATGTGCAGATGGGCGGGGCGGGGGGGAGCTGGAACCGGTTCTAAATGGCACTGTAGATTTGTGGAACTTCTTCTATAGAAGAGGTTAGGACTGGCAGGAACCCACCACTGCCCAGCACCCACATGTCCACCACATGGCCCAACCAGCCACTGTCACAAAGGAAGATTCCTGTCATCCATGTCAGTTCAGGTGCAGGGACAAAACGACCTTGACCCTGAGAAGGAATGTTATTTTGGCTACATATCTCCTATGCTCCATACAATCTTTCCTCCCAGTTTCTCCCAGGAGAATACATTTGAATTTGTGGCAGGCCTGAGGCTTAATTCAAAGATGGCTTCCAAGCCTGACATGTAGTTGATTTTCCACTTGGACCCTCTAATGAAATCTAATAAAATATCTTGCAGTACCTGGAACACGAATAGGTTTGTTAGAGTATATGTACCACAAAAACGATCCTATCATAAATGGTCAGTTTTTAGATACCCAAGAGACTTATTTTTTCCTGCAACATTATGATGATAAAAAGTATATTGTGAGGTTTTGCCTAGCATTTTTTAGCATTTACACTTGTTCTGTAGTACCTACTGTTATTCAGTTACAAGGTGAATATAAAATGCTGCTTTTGACTTTTAAAGTCTTATGTTTCAAATGTTCTCTTTAAAAATTCCATTTTGTGTAAAAATCCCCATTAACTTTAAGACCTCTGAGCAAACCTCTCTTTCGTGCTTCTTTCTCTAGAGATATAAGACATAATTATGCGTTAAAGGTATTTTTAGAGTTCTGCTATGTGTCCTCCTGAGAAATCAATATTTTTTCTTACTATCCTTCTTGTTTTCCTTGCAAAAGATTGCATGAAATGATTCTTGTGGTCCCCGCCATCTCTACAGTTCTATGAAGATTGTGCAGTCACACATAAGGGAAATCACAGAACGGTTTTCTTAAGGCTTTATAAGTTTTAAATAATGCCGTTTTAATTAGATAGCGGTAACTGATTATCGCACAGTGCCTCAATAGAAGTCATTATCCTCAGTAATATGGGCACTAAGTGAGCAGGATTTAAAAAATGAAAGAACTGGGAATTGCGCAGACTTGTAGATTTAAGACTGTCGCCATCAATTAAACTCAGATTTCATCATCTGAGGTTCACTGGTATTATAAATTAATATCGCAATAGAGCAGGAGGTTGCAACCAAAGCTTGGCTTGTGGGGATAGAACTGTGCAACATTTTGTTGCAGTGATATAGGGCAGGGGTCTCCAACCTTGGTAACTTTAAGGCTTGTGGACTTCAACTCCTAGAATTCCTCAGCCAGCTTGGAGGTTGGAGACCCCATTGCTAATGGTTTCTTCCAAGGGGCTTCTGGTAACAAAGACAGCAGAAAAAAGCTTCACCTATTTGCTTCCCCTGTGTAATTTATTACATTAAATAAAGCACTATAACTAGTTAGCTTGCTGTAAAAGTGATGGCTTTTGTCTAATTTCTCATAATTGCGAACTCAGTTTGTTCATTCGGAGAATCTTACCTGATACCATGAATAGGCTCTGTCGGATGGATCAATGAGGATGGTGATGATTTTTGCTTTGGGTATCAAGGACGCTGCACGTTTAGGAGCATCTTCAGAATGGAAATAGCTGGCACTTTTCTCAAACAAAATATCAGCAGTGATATTTAAAGGGGTAGGGAAAAAATTCATATACCTGCAAGTAAAATTACAAAATCAGCAACGATGAGGGTTAAAAAA
The DNA here is from genome assembly GCF_009769535.1 of Thamnophis elegans. Lineage (NCBI taxonomy): Eukaryota > Metazoa > Chordata > Lepidosauria > Squamata > Natricidae > Thamnophis > Thamnophis elegans. The sequence goes on from NC_045549.1 coordinate 63,532,792, forward strand.
CAACAACAACACCTTGCTAAAATAAACTTTTGAAAACAAAGATAAGGGATATAATGTATCTAAGTGAAAGTAAATGTAATTAATTGTATGATCTCAGGTGCTATTATTTTGAGGAGGAGAAGTCCTTATTAAAGCAGAGTACATTGTACAATTTCTCTCTCATTCTAAATTAAAAGGCTCCAGACTAGTCACATTTTACGTATTGGACTAGTTCTAGGCCTATGATGGCGAACCTACGGCACAAGTGCCACAGGTGGCATGCAAAGCCCTCTCTGCGAGCCATCGTCCCACCTCCACTGCATATACGCGCACACTTCCTGCCGGTCAGTTCATTTTCAGGTCTCTGCTGTGCATGCATGAGGTGCATGTGGAAGACATGTGCAGGGGGTGGGTTGCATGTGTGGGTGCTGCGTGCGCATGTGCAGGGGGGATGGGGTGTGCACAGAGGGTCATGTGCACATGTTCGGAGGGCACATGCACATGAAGGGGGTGAGGGAGCATGTTGGGGGTTGTGCGCACATGCACCAGGGGAGGTGGAAGTGTGTGTGGGGGTCAAACACACATGTGTGGGGGGCTGGGCACAGGTGGGGGGATTGAGTGCTTTCAGCACATGGCTACTAAAAGGTGCTGTTTTAGGCCTTTGAGCATGCTGATTGCCATTTTCTGTGTATTATTTACAGTATGTTATGACATTTTAAATAGAATCATGGAATTGTGCTAGTATCTTTCTTCAAAGTTCCATACCAGTTCTATTATAAATACTGAGATATTTGCATTATTTTAGATTCTCATTTTCAGTTTTCTTGCCCAGCTGTTCTTTGAAACTGTTTCTGTCTTTCTAATACATTTATTGATGCATTTAATGGATCGATTGGGATTTACTTCTCAGTACCCATATATACTGCAAATAGCATCTTTAGAATAGCCCTTTTCATTATCCTCTTTAACATCTTGTCATGTAATTTTTTTAAAAAAATCAACACTGTAATAATGTTAGTTGCCTGGTCCTGCTATTTTCCTCAGCTACATGATAATATTTTTGAAATGGGGCAGAAGATCAGACAAGTATATTCTAAATATAGAAGCTTTATGATAATTCTGATTAATTTTATTTTATTTTCTTAAATATTTTCAACCTACAACTTCTTTTCTTTATTACTGTTATTTATGTGGCATTTAGAACATGTAATTAAAAACAAATAGAAAGAGATGAATAACAAACAAAACAAGTTATCCAGCTCTTTTCCAAAGGGCATTTGATTGTAAAGAATACAAATATTGGTATTATAATGACAAATAAAAAAAATCATACAGATAAAAATCTCATCAGTGTGACCTAATTGGTAACTGATACTGTATATATACTGTGCCCAGAAAATTCATCTGAAAATTGTTAAGGTACCACAAATATTTCTATAAGGAGTCCTCTAAGTTTCAGTATATGCTAAAAACTTTTGTTTTATTATTCTTACCAATCAATTCCCTTATGATAGTTGTTTCCATTAAAGAACTGAACTTCCTCAAAGGTTTTTGGGTTAGGAAGATTACTAATTATGGAGGGATGCATAAGGAGAAATAAATAGAGTGCTGTTGTTCCTACAAGGAAAAGAAAGTAGTCAGGATTATATAATAATGCAGAAAATAAGCAATATTTAATTTAAAGAAGTATTAAAAAATAAAGAATGTTTTTCAAGAAATATATTCCAAAGGAAAGAAGAAAATCAAACTTAAGGAATGATATATTAATTTTATGTAGGTTTATTGTCAAAGAATTAAGTTAAATTGTTTTTTTTCTTAAAATTTCCTATATATTTATACTACAACTTTGCTAATATTAGGAATTTATATTCATTACATTGTACTAGCAATGTTTTACATTTTTCATTATATTATTTTTACTATAATAGGAAAATAGCCATATTATTAGCAAAACAATGGTAGTTTGGAAGTCCTAAAAAGTGGCCTAAATTGTTTCTCATAGCTTTTCCAATTCAGGAGACTTACAAAATAGCTACGTACATCCAATACAAAATTGTTTCACTATTTTGTTCCTGAGGTTTTTTCTTTTCTTTTTACTGTATAATTTTCTTACCTGTTTTCTGGGGTCCAATCACAAGAAATTTTGGTAGGTGGCCGCAAGTTTTGTCTCTAGACCAGATATCACGATGGCGTCTGTCATCACATGGATTCTGAAAATAATAATTAAAAACCCAGATTAGTTTGAAGTAATGTTCAAATATTTAATATTCTGTCCAGCTGGAAAGTCCTTTGGAGCAAATGGTTGCTTTTTCTGAATAAAAATCAGATACTCTATTTTGGAGATATATGAATTCCTGATTTGAATTCTAAAGCATAATAATATTATAATAATATGAAGACCAATATCTTTTACTCCATTATGTTTATGTATAAAAGGATTGTCCAAAACAATGTTATATTGGAGATGTAATAAGGTGAAATTTTCTTTCAAATATATAATATTAATGTCTTACATTAATTAAGTTTTAGGAAAAAGTATTTGGAGAATATAAATATAATTTTGTGAAGAAACCTAAAATTTTCAAATGATAATATTCTTTCAAACTACATACCGTATTTTTCGGAGTATAAGATGCACCGGAGTATAAGACGCATCAAGGTTTTGAAGAGGCAAATAAAAAAAAAAGTTTTTTGCACTTTGCAAACCTCCCCAAAACGGCCTGTTTCCCCCCTCAAAAAAAGGCATGAATAGCCTTTAGGGGGCTTGCAGAGTGTTCCTAGGGGGTGGGCAAAAACAAGCAAAAAATGCCCCACTTTTTGCAAAAATGACCCCATTTTTCGTAAAAAAGGGGGCCTGGATAGTCTTTAGAAAGCTTACAGAATTCTCCTGGGGGCTGGAGGGATAAAAGTGAGCAAAAAATGGGCAGTTTTCACTCATTTCTGCCCTCCCAAGCCCCCAGGAGCTCTCTAAAAACTTTCTAGAGGCTCTGCACAGCCATTTTGATGAAGGGGCGGGGTTTTGGGAGGCAAAAAATGCTGTATTCAGTGTATAAGATGCACCCAGATGTTCAGCCTCTTTTTTGAGGGAAAAAGGTGTGTCTTATATTCCGGAAAATACAGTATGTATGGTAGTACTTGAAATATGACAACCGGCCAAATGATTGATATTGCCATTGATATTGGAAAGATAATGGCCCCTTTCACTCAATGGATAGAAGATCTGATTGTACTTGCCACCTATGCATGGATTGCCTATAGATGTAGACTTGGTATGAACAAATATAATGAAATATAGGATTCATTTATACAAAATAAAATAGGTTAAAAATAATGATAAGTTATATAAATATTCACATATCTAGCTATATATGGTGGTGGCATAGTGGTGTCACTAGTAGGAGTTCGATCCTGCCAGAAAGGACCAGAAAGGACTATGAAGCACCCTGGGACAGTATATAAATCTAAGCACTGTTGTGCTCTGTCTCTCTGTCCAGAGGTGGGTTTCTACCTGTTTGCACCAATTTGGGCGAACTGGTAGTGGTAATTTGGCCTTGGTTGCAGAACCGGCAGCAACCCAGGCTGGCCACTCCCCCAAACTGGTTCCCTGCTCGCCGCTGCCATTGCCGTGCATGGTTTTTACTAGTTTTTCACTTTCTTCGTGCATGCGCAGAACAATTTACAGTGAACTGTGCACGCGTGAGCAGTGTGCGCGAAGCAAACAGGTACCAATGCCGGTAGGAACCTACTCCTGTCTCTGTCTCTCTCCCTATCCCTCAATAATAAGTGCATAGGGTGTAATAATTACCTAGAAATAACTCTAGCTTACAATCAATAAAATACCAACATAAAACATTAAACAAGTAATAACACTATATTTTGTTTAAAATTGACAAAGATGTGAAGGAAGGGACAAAAATGCACACAGAAGAGAGGGAGGGTCTTATCTCCATTGACCGTCTCCAGAATAACATGTCTTCTTGGGGCCCAGGACAGTTAGCAAAACCAGATGTTCAGGTCCTGGATTTCAAAGGCCAAAAGTTTATCTGTGGATCCTATGTTGAGGGACACAATGTTTTAGAGAATACGATCTATAGCAGAAAAGGCTCTTCTCCTGGAACCTGCCAGCTGGAATTCCTTGACCAATGGGGTCCAGAGCATGCCCCTTCTGCTGGTGGGAAAAGGGGCAGGCCAATCTTATTGGGGGGTAAGATCGATTCTCATATAACCTTGATCCATGTCATGAAGAGCTTTGAAAGTAAGAACCAATACCTTTCTGATCGAGAAGCTTAGGGTCTTAGCCACTGAGCCACCGCGTCCCTTAAAATTATTAGCATTTGTTGCATATGTTGAAGATACAATTGATACAATTGTAAACAATTATGTACAATTGTCACTGTTTATAGCTAAAATTATATATTCTATAGTTTTTCTTTTATTTTTTTAACTTTAACATGATTTTTTTTTCTTTGGCAATGCATGTATTTTTAACTTTGTGGGATCCCTCCCCCCGCCATTTCTCTGTCACTACTTTAAAAGGAATAAATAATAGTTTTAAAAAGACAATTAAAATATGTAAAAATATAACCTATATATTTTCTGCAACCTAAAACTAAAATATTCATCTGCCATTTAAAAATTGAAAGAATATACAAAATAATTTTTTAAACATAGTAGAAATTCATTGAAATGCTTCAACATGGAAAACCAACAGCTAGTCAGACTCTCACCTTCGATAGGAATCTAATTTGAATTGAACAGAAATTGAACAAAAATTTAATCTCCAAGGCAATAGTGCTAGGTTTCATGTTGTATAGAATATGCATATCAGAGGTGGGTTCCTACCAATTCACACCTATTCAGTAGAACCGGTTCGTCAAATCTACCGAACTGGTTAGAAGAGGTTCCACCAGTGGACCTGAAAAGCAGGCCACACCTACAAAAGAGGTTCCAAATTTTTTTGAAACCCACCACTGCCATACACCCACCCACACCCACCCACCCACACACACAGAGACAGATAGACAGACTGACACAGAGAGAGAGAGAAAGAGAAAGAAAGGAAGAAATAAATAAATAAAAAAAGAAAAAAGAAAAAAGAGTGAGAGAGAGATGAAAGAAAAAAAGAAAAAAGGGACAGAGAGACAAACGGAAGGAAAGAGAGAGCGAGAGAGAGAAAGAAAGAAAGAAAACACATGCCCGGCAAGCCACTCCCACCAGGTCACATGGCTGGCAAGCCACTCTCACAAAGGAGGCCACATCCACAGAGTAGGTTCCAAAATTTTTTGAAACCCACCACTGATGCATACATAATTACACACTTAGAAACATGCATATTTATACCCATAGTTTAAAAAAAAACATTTCTCTCTATTATCATACTGGGGGGGGGGGGTGTTATACTTGAAATCTCCTTCCCAGCATAAATACGATGCCACTATCATTTGCTTCCTTTCATTTTCATTTCAACCTGCCTTATTCACTTCCTTTCTTCAGTCTGGTACACCACCCAATCATTGTTTTATAAAAACAAGTGTCTTGAGACATAAAACAATCTAGTATTGTGTATCCTACTAATCCATCATAGTATATTTTGACTGACATGGAAATACTTGAGAGAATGTATTAGGTAACATAATCATTGCACTACAAAATGTAGCAATTTTATGTAAGATAAAGAGAGTTTTCATCCCAGCAGTGCTATTGCTTGCAAGTCTTGTTTTGCTTTCCTTTTTTAAATATTAAATAATGCAGAATAATTTAAAATAATACCGAACAATGATAAAATATAGAAATTTGAAACTATTGTTATATATTACCTTTAAAAAAACTTTTAGTATATATTTATGTACCATTTATTCTAATTGGATCAAGGTGGGATACTTTTCTCTTTTTACTAGAGATATTACAAATAGACTTATTTCTATATTTCAAGATGTTTTATAAAGAATATCATTTATCTTTGCTTGTTTATATTTGACATTTGAAACACTGTCATGATTTATTAGACACAAGGAGAGTATATTAAATATAACAGTGGTAGGAGTTGAACTCAAACTGTTATATGCCAATGATATATTACATAATTTACAAATATGCATTTTATATACTACACTTTATCCATAATGAATTCATAGTTTCCTTATTAATCACATTATTTGATTATTTGGAGAAAGCCTCATATGTATTCTCTAGACTCTTAATATAGCATTGGGAATTTGTACTTGAAATTGTAATTTTTATTTCAATTCTTTTAAATAGCTGTATATTTTCTTTTTAAAAAGTAATATAGTTATCTCATGGAAACTACCTTTAAGTACACATTAAAATACTAGGCATTAGAAGGACAGGTCTGGTGATCCATCCTTAGAGCACCGGATGAATCAACCCATCATATTTGTATCTATGCATGCATACTCCATTACAATAGTCTTCCTTTTGATATTGTCAAATGACTTCTAGACTATTTCTTATTCTTTATAAAATACTAGCTGATAACTCGGCGCTGCCTGGGTATTTATTTATAGGGGGAAAATGTCTGGACCAAAAGTAATTTCTAATGTTGGATTTTTTACCCCTTAAGAGAGGGAGCCCCCTTGTGGAGTACTGTGAAGCATTTACCATGGCAACTCCACTGCACTGCACAGTAGAAGCCATTTTAAGGCACAACAGGCTGTATCTTAACAGAACACACATCCTGGGAGTTTTTAGGGGTGTCTTACTCCCACAATATATTTCTCCAGAGGGGGCTTCGGGGGGAGGAGCCTGCCGCCGTCGGGAGCTCAACGAAGCCCCTGTCAGGATTCTGGTTCGTATATCTTATAAGATCTATAGATATCTCCCCTTTCTGGCAGAAAGGGGCAGGGAGAAGGTCAGTCGTTAGGATCTCTTTGTAATTCATAGCTTTTTTTTGCTGTGAATGGAGAAGAGGTTCAACATTAGCTGAGCCTTTACTCCGGCCAGTTTTCCGCGCTGCCTTTTTTGCAGCCCTAGGCAGATTGCCCCCCCCCCCAGGACAAAGCTAAGCTATTTAAAAGTCAATCCGGGCGGGGACCATTCCTGAGGAATTTCTTCTATTACTATCTAAAATACCAGCTTCAATTTCGCAAAAGGCTCCCTTTCTTTTTTAGCTGCGTCACAAGATGGCGATCTCGTAGCTTTTGTGTTTGATGTGACGTACTTAGTCAGCCCTACCCTCCTGAAGGCTTCTCCGTACTAATTGCTAAAAGATTAACTGAGGGGAGTAGAGACTTTGATTTTTGGCTCGCTTGATTGCTTGTCTTTTATTTTTACTCTGGAATGGCTCCCAAATCTAAACAGAAGCGCTTCCTTAATAACATATCTCCAAAAACTGCTATGAAGCCGCTACCCTTGCCTCCTACACCCTCCACGGGAGATTTGTTAACACAAGAATTTCTTCTCAAAACGCTTAATGATTTCAGACAGGAAATTAATCAACTGATATCGGATTTATATGATCAATTTGATGCTAAAATTGCTCAGGCAAAGAAGGATATGATCGGAGTAATGACAGTCATGACAGATTATATTGCTGAAACGGAGGACAAATTGAAACTTTTGGAAGAAACTAATCTTAATTTGATATCCAAAATTCAAACGTTACAACAGGAAATTGAAAATGCTCAAAAACAACTTGTCATGATAAATTATAATAAGACTGCCTTTGCCATAAGAGTTAGAGGATTGCGTGAAAACCAACAGGAGAATTTGAAACAGATTTTCTTTGAGGCTTTCAGCCGCTTGGTGGGAAGTCCGGGATTTAACTTTGATTGGCAGATTCAAAGAATTTACCGCAAGAATTCGTGGGTAGCAAAACAGCGACAGCTTCCGAGGGACATAATTATATACTTTACCACAAGGGAATCCAGAAATGAGATAATACAGAGGCTTTACAGCAAGAGGTTGAGAATTGATAGACAGGACTTGATTGTTTTTAAAGAGATACCATCTCAAATATTAAGAACAAGGAGAGAGTACGCTTTCTTAACCGAAGAACTCAGAAATTCTCAGATTCCATACAAATGGGAAGTCCCAGCTGGTATTACAGTTACATTTGGCAACCAAAAACACCGCATTAATTCTGTCTGTGAAGCCCGAGAATTTTACTACGAGACCCTGAAGGCGGGACTTCCTGATTCATCTGGACCTGGAGAGAGACAAGGAGAAGGAGAAGACAAACAGCGAGACACGTGGCTACAAGGCGGAGGGTGTTGCTTTCCTCTTCCGGAAGGGCAGAAGACTAAAGAATAAAGACTTAGCGATGTTCTTAAAGCTTTATGATTTCCGTCTGGGATAAAATGGAAAAGTTGTATATCGATGATGAGACATGGAGACTGAAAGAAGCGTTGCTGATTGTGGACACATATTGTATATAAGATTTGTCTGAACTCTAACTCAAATTGCGCATGAATTATTTTCCTAGGCGAGGAGAGCGGAGATTGCGATCTTTTTGAGTTGTGGTCTGGGACGAACGGAGTTGGGAGGCGCGTGGGAGAGGGAAGGGTAGCGAAAGCTTAATTAGACTACCTGGGGCTAGAATGCAAGCTGATGTTTGTTTGAGTTGCTATTTCAATATAAGGTCAAGAAAGATTGGTCGGAGAGTCTTCAGGAAAGTGGAGTAAATATGGGAGGAGCAATGGATGCGGATAAAATATATATGTGGATATGGATAAAGGCAGGGTGGAAGGTAAAAAAATTTACATGTGGAGGTGGGTAAGGATAGAAAGGGAGGTGTTGGAAATGAAAAATGAAAGAAGTACTTGAGTTTAATGGTTTTATAGAAAGGTTTGGATATTCGGATAAAAAAGAGATAAATTAAAGGTCTGAATAGATAGACAAAGCAATGAGACTTTTAGTTGGGGAATCCTAATTGATCAACTTACCTGGCTCTAATACAGTTTGAAACCCTGCAAGTAGTAAAATAACCGAAATTTGGAATGAGCTACATTGTTTAAGATTTACAGATAATGGGAAGCTGTGTTAACGTAGTGGGTTTATTGACCCTTCTTGTTTCTCCTTTCTTTTTGTGTGTGTGTGTGTGTTTTTTTATTTTGTATTTTTTACTATTCTCTTTTTTTTTTCCTTTGGCTTTACTTTTATTTTATTTTTTTTAATTTTAAAGTTAGCTGGCCTTATTATACTCAAATGCTTGTTAAAGAATTATGCCGGGTATGGGACCTGCGAAGCCGTAAGGGGGTTAGGGAGGGGGGATTATAGGGGGGAGGGGGGAGGGTGGAATTACAGTTTCAATTCTTAGAACAATAAGAATTCACTTGTATACTGCGGCTCGTTTTTCTTTTTTCTTTTTTTCTTTTTCTCTTTTATTTATTTATTTTTTTTAAAAAAAAAAAACAAACAAACTGAAATGTATGGATACACCAAAGCGAGGAGAAGAGGGAAAGAGGAGGGAGAAGTAAAGAGGGAGTGAGAGGGAATGTAAGGAGGGTGAGATGGAGGGAGGGGGAGATGTCTGAGGGGGAAGGGAAGTAGAAGAGGGGAATGCTGGAGGGGTGAAATGAAAGTTGGAGGGAGAGAAGAGAGGGTGTATGGGGGAATGAAGTGTCATGTTGGGTTTTTTTTTTCTCTTTTTTTTTTTACGCACAGTATATAAGTGATTGTATAAAATGAAAATGAAATAAATAAAATGTATTCAAGAGGAAAATATATATATATATATATATATTTCTCCAGAGGGTAAGTCATCTGTGTAGCAAGTTTGGTTGGAATTGTTCAAGGTGTTCCAGAATTATGCTGGAAAACACACACACACACACACACACACTGATGAAAAAGTATCATGCAGTGCTTAAAGCCTAATTATTCTATAATATAATTGTCTACTTTATCTGATTGTTAATTCACCTCACAGCCAATTCATCAAAACAAGTTGCAGTAAAGCAATAAAGCAGGAAAATAAAAGCTGTTTTCCTTTCTCGTCTTGACTTCTTTTTCCTCTCATTAATATCAACCAAGCTGAGAGTCGATACTTTAGAGCCTGACTCCAGGTAGGTGTTAATGAAGGTAATGTAACCACCAGCTCCTTTTCTGCCAAGCAACGTGCTCTTAGAAAAACATGCTGCTTTGGGGAAGGAAATGAAATGAATCTATCAAGCTATGCAAAACAGATTAAAATGTCTTTGTTGTTAATTTTCTCTTTTCTCTTTTTTCCCAAGCAGTCTTCCCTGCAACAATATTGCAAATAAATATTGGGATCATGCTGTCCAATCAAATTGATGTTACCTGCCAGAGTGGGTCCTTCTGTTCTGGAAAGAGCTCAAAATATTTGTGAGCCAACTGAATTGGACGTAGTGTCTGCAGCTTCAGGTTGGTCCAGCTTTGAACAAAACTGGCCAGATTGACAAATGTGTATAACCCCAGTCGGTCATTCCCGTAGTTAGACAAGTGGGTCATGAAGATACTGATCTGAAAACAAACACAGAAATGTTAGTGACTTGTAGTAGCAGGAGAATTTCACTGGGTGGCATTAGGTATATTTCAGATCTGGATATGTTGCCTGGTTTGTACTACTTTAATTGCTGTTCAAGGATGTGCTGTGTATATTTTAATAGATGCATTCTGTTAAATTTAAATAACAAAATAAAATAGCAATTAATAAGCCATCTTTGTACTGTATGTTGGCACCTGTGGCTTGGATCGCCAAGAAATCTTCTTTTACTCCATCCCTGAAAATCACTTGCATTTTCTAAATTTCTTAGTCTGAATTTTTAAACTGCTCCCATATTTGAATGTTACAGTCAATCCATACAGTAGCTAAAATGTAATTCTGATGCATTCACTTTCTATACTTTTGATGGTTATGATACCTGTGAGCTCACAGAATTTGTTTACACTTCTAAAAAGTATAATCTGACTTCAGAAATATTTCCCTTTACTCACATCTATTTTTAAAATTAAGACCTAAAGTAAAGGTCTGTTTATTTTTTTTCAAAGTTCCTTTACTCTTTTGAAACTCATAGTTACTTTAAAAACTCATAATAACTGATAAGGAGTCTTCCAGACTTCGTTGTATGATACACAAACTTTTGTTTGAAGAAAATAAGTTTTCTTCTATCGTTTCTACAACACTACTTTATTCTGTTTTGAATGATTATGCCTTTCCAGAAAGTGATAGATTAAAATCTGAAGAGTATAATGGAAAATAACTTTCATAAAGGCAAAGTCACTACTTTATTAAGAGATGTCCCTTATCTAATCTAAGGATTTATTGATTAATCAAAATTAGGATATTTATAGGAAATAAACACATTGCTCTTAAACAGAGCCGGATCTAATGATAAGACTGTTTTGTTTCATTCACTTCTATTTAAACAAAAAAATATGCCTTTTTAATGGAAATATAAATTAGTGTCACTGTTGCAATTACAGGAAAATTGCAATTTAAAAAAATTGTAACAGTTTGGAAAGTCTTAGACAGAAGGAAAGTTATTATGGGAACCATTTCTTCTCAAATATAGGAAACATAAGGAATTCTCTGATGCAACATTTTACCTCAATGTACTAATCAAGTTTCAACATGGAAAATAAAGGAACACAGCTGTATTTCTCCATGTATTCAACATTTATGAGGAATAATAATTCTGTTTGTCTTAGACCAGTGGTGGGATCCAAATTTTTACTACCAGTTCTGTGAACGTGGCTTGGTGGGCGTACTGTGGCAGGGGAAGGATACTGTAAAATCTCCATTCCCTCCCCACTCCAGGGAAAGGTTACTGAAAAATCCCCATTCCCTCCCAATCAGCTGAAACTCGGGAGGCAGAGAATAGATGAGGGTGGGACATTTATCGGTTCTCCAAACTACTCAAAATTTCTGCTACTGGTCTTCAGAACTGGTCAGAACCTGCTAAATACCACCTCTGTCTTAAATCCAATCTGTCCATAGCAGCCATCTTTCCCAGTTTACAAATGACTTAGATATTCTGTTGACGATTAGGAAAAAAAATCACCATTATTTATATGAATGGGCACCCCTTTCCTTTAAAAAACAGATAGCTGAAGTTTAGGAAATTTCTCAGAATGGGCAAGTATGGATTTCATGGAGTTATCTTTGTCTATCGTATGGATTGTGCTTGAATTATCCTTGGTAGCATTGCATTCGGAGCATAACTAAGTACTATATAAGAATATTTTCTCAATTGATACGGATCTTAGTCAGCATGATTACCTATGAATGATTTTAGGAAACCTATAAATAAGGTAACTACCATACTATTCCTTAGCAAGAAGTGATTCTGAATATGAAGATATACAAGTGCATTTTAAAGGAAGCAGTATGTGTAACTGCCTGTCCTTTTTAGATATTTAAATTTATAACCTGCTTTTCCTTCAGAGATGCAATTGTATTAATCCTCCCCTCTTTCCTTTACAACTGAATAATATTTTGGCAATTCAAGCATTTAGCATTAATGATTCAAATGGAAACATTCACCCTCTGCTGTGGTTTCAATATTATAAACAGCCTTCCCCAATAGTGCACATCCAGGAGATATGAAAAAAGAGTCTCATTATTTATACACGTATTGCTCTCCAAAGCATGGTTTTTAAGTTCTGCAAGAAACGCAACTTCAAGTGCTTAGGAGAGGGATGCTGAACCTTTTCAACACTAAGTGCCCAAACCAGAACATGTGTGCATGTGTGTGCCAGTGGTGGGTTTCAATTTATTTTACTACCAGTTTGCTTGTGTGTGCGTGTGTGCCCAGGCAACACTTCTGCACATGCACAGTAGCATTCGGGCAGGTGGGTGGAACCTCCCGTTGCACCACTACCAGTTTGTCCGATCTGGGCCAAAACGACAGAAACCCACCTCTGGTGTGTGGATGCATGTGCATTGGAGCCCTGAAAACCTGAAGGCCAGCTGGCCTGAGTGCATCCACGCCCCGACTAGCTGGTCTTCTGGTTTTCTGGCACACACATGCGCACTGGCCAGCTGGTCTTTGTATGTGCCAGAGCACTGGAAACACAAAGACAAGCTGGCCAGCATGCACATGCCTATTTTTTGGCCGGTTTTGGCTATTTTTTTGGCTGTTTTCAGGGCATTTTTGGGGCAATTTTTAGGCTGTTTTTCAGGCTATTTTCTGGTGCTTGGGTGCCCTTGAAGACCAGCTGGCTGGCACACATGTGCGCACTGGAAACAAGAAGAGCAGCTGGCAATGGCACACATGCCCACAGAGAGGGCTCTGCATACCACCTCTTGCACATGTGTGTCATAGGTTCACCATCATGGGATTAGGAATTTTTGGGCAATGGGAAACAGTTTTTCAGCAGAAATCTAGGTGTTAGGTTATTGTATGTAATTGTGGAGTGATTTGAACAAAATAATAGACCACCTCACTCCTGTGTTCCTTTTCAAGTGGGTGGTGATATTCATTCATACATTTTCCTAATCTTACCTGTGTTAGCAAGAAGACTGACACAGGGCTTTTATAACATTTCTATGTTCTGCGTTTTTGGTTATATGTCGTTTGAGTGTGCAGTGCCTCACTGGACATAACATATGAAGGCACAACCAAGTACATCTCTTGAGCTCCTTAATGCAAATATTTTTTTCTGCTGGGATCTAGTAGTACCTGCACAGAATAATGTGTGTGCATGGGAAAAGACATTGCTGGTTTCAGGAGTCTGTTTTAATGTCTTCTCATATTGAAGTCCATTTTTGCTTTTGAATTGTGTGGCCCTAATGTATAGCTTTGTTTTAAGTGTTTCTTGGAGCTAAATTGAAGTCCTGCAAACCTGCCATGATTTAGGGTTGCATTTACACCATCCCTTCTGATTTCTACAATAACCACAAGATAGAAGCCATGTGCTTTCCATTTTCACTCCCACTCTTCCTGCCAATATGCCACTTCTTTAACTGTGGGTTTAATAGTGTTTAAAAACATGTCCATCAGTTTGCTAAATTATTTATAAAGCTTTTAGTACATCCATATGGTGAAGATGGAAGGAACAGGAGGAATTTCCCTCATGACCTATCCTTAGTTCTATTAGTGCTGAATGTACTTTATTTCATAAAAGGTCATTCAGGCTGTTTTCATCTTGTTTCTTTCACCCTCTTATGAGGAATATTTAATGTGTTTGTAGTCTTTTTTTTAAAAAAAATCCGTTTGCTGAAACATTAAAACTTGTGTAAATTTACTTGAACTAATAGCAGTATCATGACTATTCATAAAATCACCTTAGCGTCATATTTGTTCTAGTTCCCTATAAATAAACTCAACAGAAGAAAATGATAATTCTAAAATGTACTTTAGAATTTTTCAAGGACATACAGCAGCTAGTAGATAATAATTTAAATATTTTATTTATTCATTAACTCACATATTTATGTTTAAAAAAAACAAAACTCAAAGCATACATATAACTTTTATCTGTCTGCTGATTGCTCACAACGTTTAGTTAGTCATATTTCAATACAATTTCAGAATAGGTTGTCATGACATTTTTTTACAGAACTCTAAAAGACATAAAACAATTATAACTGCAATATTTACAATATTTACATGAGCCGTTGTGATGCATTGGTTAGAATGCTAATTCTACCGACTGCCAGAAGTTTGATTGTCACCTGCTAGAAGTTGACCCAGCCTTCCATCCTTTCGGGTCAGTAAAATGAGGACCCAGATTGTTGGGGACAATATGTTGATTCTCTAAATCACTTAGGGCTGTAAAGCACTGTTACGCAGAATATAAGTCAAAGTACTATTGCTATTTCCTGTTAGTTTTCCCTTTCTTTTTCATACATGCTTCCTTGATTTAAAGATAATACTTCCTGCTGAGTGTTATCTGAACTGTCTCTATGTCTTCATTATATATTCTAATTTATTTGGCTTCAGGACAAGACAGTGCAGACAATTAGAGTTTAGTATTTGAATGGTGGCTCCTTCCTGCCAAGTTTTTAAGGAGAATTTCTGGCCATCAAACTTAACAAAGGTAGTAGGAGAAACCAGTAATTAAATACTGCTGATTCTATCCATAGTTCAACTTGAAACTCATTTTTGTCTTAGAGTTACTGGAGCTCCTGTTACAATATAAAGGCAATGCTTGATATAGATACCTAATATTAATTTATTCAAAAGAACTGTAAAGGTAAAGGTTCCCCTTGTACATATGTGCTAGTCGTTCCTGACTCTAGGGGGAAAGCTCATCTCCATTTCAAAGCTGAAGAGCCAGCGCTGTCCGAAGACGTCTCCGTGGTCATGTGCCCAGCGTGGCTAAGTGCCACAGGTGCACGGAACACTGTTTACCTTCCCACCAAAGGTGGTTCCTATTTTTCTACTTGCATTTTTTACATGCTTTCGAATTGCTAGGTTGGCAAAAGCTGGGACAAGTAATGGGAGCTCACCCCATTACGGTGCGCTAGGGATTCGAACAGCTGAACTGCCGACCTTTCTGATCAACAAGCTCAGCCACTGAGCCACTGCATCCTTTAA
Organism: Thamnophis elegans; assembly: GCF_009769535.1. Lineage (NCBI taxonomy): Eukaryota > Metazoa > Chordata > Lepidosauria > Squamata > Natricidae > Thamnophis > Thamnophis elegans. Next base: position 63,548,232 of record NC_045549.1, read on the forward strand.
AAAAAGAATTGTAGGAAAACTTTTAAATATGTAGAATTTATGGGTCTTTATAGTTCACCTTGTTTTTGAGGAAACAACATAAAATCAAAGGATCATACTTAATGGTAATGTGAACCATCAAATTCAATTTCCTGTTCTAAATTTGAATAAATCTAATAGGAGGTAGTCATCACCTCTTTTATTAATTGTTCCCCCTTTCTGCTTCTCTTAACATTAGGAAGTTTTTCCTTAACATTCACATAGAATCTGTTTCCTGTAAGTAAAATAAATTATGCATTCTTGTCTTCAATATCCCATCAGAAATTTTATTTATGTTTATTTATTCATCATATTTATATGTCTGCCCATAACATAATCAAATGATTCTTGGCGTCATACAGCAAATAAAATGTTAAAATTATAAAAGGCACAAAATTGAAAAGAGATTGGATGAAGATCAGCTGTTAATTATACTGGAGCCATCTCAATATTTTGCCAGTTCCCTAATCTAATGACATAACCTTAAGCGACTTTCAGAAAGTTAAAAAGAACTAGTCTCATTTCAAGGGAAAGAACATTCTATAAAATGGAGCAGAAAAGGTCCAGTGTCTAGTACCTTCCTAACAATGCTCTTTAGCGAATGGGATTGACAGTATGCTCGCTTTGCTGCATCTGGTGGGGTGGAAAGGTGTAATCAGGTGGAGGCGGTGCTTAAAATAACTACCATATTTTCCAGAGTATAAGATGCACCGGAGTATAAGATGCATCAAGCTTTTGAAGAGGCAAATTAAAAAAAAAGTAGGTAGGTAGATAAAGGGATAGAGAGGGAGAGAAAGACAGAGAAATACAGTAGGTAGGTAGGGAGAGAGAGTAGTTAGGTAGATAAAGGGGGAGAGAGAGAGAGAAAGAAAGAGAGAGAGAGAAATACAGTAGATAGGTAGAGAGAGAGAGTAGGTAGGTAGAAGGATAGAGAGAGAGAGAGAAATACAGTAGGTAGGTAGGGCAAGAGAGTAGTTAGGTAGATAAAGTGGGAGAGAGAGAGAAATACAGTAGATAAGTAGGGAAAGAGAGAGTAGGTAGGTAGGTAGATAGAGGGATAGAGAGAGAGACAGAAATACAGTAAGTAGGTAGGTAGGGAGAGAGAGAGTAGCTAGGTAGGTAGATAGAGGTATAGTGAGAGAGAGGGAGAGAGAGAAATACAGTAGGTAGGTAGGTGGATGTTGAAATTGCTGACAACCTGCAGCACCTAAGACTTGTTTCTGCTGGCACAGCACTTGATCAATGTAATTCTCATCAATCAGTTAAAGAGCTTTCCAAAAGGGGAAAAAAAATTTTACACTCTGCAAACCTCCCAAATGGCCCATTTTTCGCAAAAACGGGCTTGTTTCTTCTCAAATAAAAGACATGAATAGCCTTGGGGGGGCTTGCAGAGTGCTCCTGGGAGGGGGGGCAAAAATGAGCAAAAACAGCCCTTTTTTTGCGAAAACGGGCCCGTTTCTTGTCATTTTTTTTTTACATGCATAGCCTTATGGAGGCTTATAGAGTGTTGCTGGGGGCTGGGGGGGGGGTAAAAAACTATCCATGTTTTGCTCATTTTTGCCCTCCCAGCCCCCAGGAATTCTCTGAAAGCCTCCATAAGAGTATGCACAGCCATTTTTGTGAAGGGGCAGGGCTTTGGAAAGCATAAAATGTTGTATTCGATGTATAAGATGCACCCAGATTTTCAGCCTCTTTTTTTTTTTTTTAGAAAAAAGGTGCGTCTTATACTTTGAAAAATATAGTAGTCCCATGCTATGCAGGGCTTCCAAAGTTAAAACTGGCACCATGAATTGGTTCCAGAAGCAGATTTGTAAACCGTACAACTCACAGAGTAGATGTACAGTATAACACATGTTCTTCCAGAAACACACAAATAATTGCTCACACTGCTACATTTTGTGTCAGCAGAAGCCACATAGTAATAAGACTTCATTGATACTGAGAGAAAAATATAGACATTCTAAAATGTAGTTAATTTTGGTATTTAAGAAGAATATAAAACTGCTTGTTTTAAAAGATATTTCAGCTTTAATTCATGCATTACCTTTTCTTGTTTGATATTCTCCTGCCTTTCTTTCTGAGGAATGGAACATCTCCCCTCATCTTTCTTTCCCTCTCATTCCTTTCATTTTTACTATTTAGATTTGTTGTGGAATATCTGTACTATTAATTCTTTCTATAAACTAAAGTCAACCCAACATGCTTATTTCATAACCCCCACTCATATTTGTATCCAGACCATATGCATTCAATATCCCTATATTTTTTCATCTGATTTCTTCTTTTTTCCTCATTTACATTTTTAAATAACCCATTCTCATGGCATACAATCTTCTTATTTTTTTTTTAAAAAAAACATAGCCAATTCTGTCTTCTGTAAACAAGAAGTATAAGCATCTTTTAATAGATGAACTTTTTGCAAATTTATTGGATGAAATGTTTGCTAATCAGTTAACCACTGTATGTAGGAAACACAGCACAATAGTAATGGGGGACTTTTAACTACCCTGACATCAACTGGGAGACAAAACTCTGCAGCAAATGTGTCATCAAACAGATTTCTGACCAATCTAGCTCATAATTTCATCACCTAAAAGGTAGATGAGGCAACTAGAAGAACAGCTATACTGAATTTTATTCTTATCAACAGAGAAGAAGTGATAGACGGGATTGAAGTTGCAGGGAAGAGTGACCATGCCATATTAGAATTCCAAAAGCAACAGAACATAATCAAACCAGTATCTTAGACTTTAAAAGAGCTGGTTTACCAAACTCAGATGGAGCTTGGGAAGGATGCCATGGATCAAAATTTCAAAGGGGAAATCAACTCAAGAAGCTTTGGAAACTCTGAAAAATATGATTATAAAAGCCTAGTCCAGTTTAATACCACTAAAAAGAAAAACAAACAAACAAGAAAACCAAGAAAAAAACAGCATGGTTGCACAAAGAAATCTCAGGCCAACTGAAAGGGAAAAAAAGGATAATTACAAAAAATGAAAAGAGAGACAGATAATTAAGGCACAATGCCAACAAATAGCCCAAACCCGCAAAGGTGAAATTAGGAAAGCAAAGGCTTTCAATGAAGTAAGAGTTGCAACAAATGTAAAAAACAATTTAAAAAGTTTCTTTCAACACATAAAAAACAGGAAAAAAAGTCAAAGAAACAATAGATACTAAATAATACTAATGGGAGAATATGGCAAATAGGTAACAAGCAGTAGAGAGAGAAGTATTGCTTAATTCATACTTTGCATCTGTCCTCATGCAAATAGAAAATGCTACTCAATTTACCAAAACCAGAACCATAAATGACAGGCTAGGAGCGCAAATTAAAATATGCCAAAATAAGGCAAGAGAACAGCTGTCTGCTCTAGGCAGATTCAAATTACTGACTCTTGATAGTTTATATCACAGAGTTCTGAAAGAATTGGCAGATGTGATTTCAGAATCTTTGAAATTCGTCTTCCAAAGTTCTTGGAGCACCGGGAAACTACCTGAGAACTGGAAAAGAGCTGATATTGTTCCCATCTTCATAAAAGAAGGGGAAAAAAAACAGATCCAGGAAATTACAGAGCAATCAGTCTGACATAAATACCCAGAAAGATCTGGAAATAGATAACGAAGCAAATTTGATTGCAAAACAAATTTGCGAACATCTGGAAGCAAACAATGTTATAACTAGAAGCCAACATCTGTTTGTCAAAAACAGATCATGCCAAACAAATCTTATTTCATTCTTCAACAAAGTGACTAAATTCGTGATTCAGTGAAGTGATGCAGACATAGTATACTTAGATTTCAGTAAATCATTTGATAAAGTAGACCACAAACTACTTCTTGGCAAGCTAGAAAAATGTGGGATAGATAGCACCACCACCAGATTGATTTATAACTGGCTGACAAATCGTACTCAATGGGTAATCTTCAACAGAAATATATCTACATGGAGGGAAGGAAGCAGGGAGTAACTCAAGGTTCCATTTTAGGCCCAGTACTCTTCAATGTCTTCATAAATGATCCAGATGAAGGAACAGAAGGCAAACTCATCAGATTTGCAGATGACATTAGGGTGGCAAGAATAGCCAACAGAAGACAAGCTCCAGATCCAAAAATATATTGACAGACTTGAACACTGGGCCTTATCTAACGTAGTGAAATAAATTTAAGGTTGTACAATTAGGCAAGAAAAAACAACTGTACAAGTACAGATGAGGTAAAACCTGGCTTAATGCTAGTAACTGTGAAAGGAATCTTGGAATCCTAGTGGGCAATCGCTTAAATATGTGCCAACAATATGGGGCAGCTGCCAAAAAAGTCAACTTTCAGCTGCATTAATAGAGGGACAGAATCAAGATCACGTAAAGTTCTAGTACCACTTTACAAAGCCTTAGTAAGACCACACTTGGACTACTGCATCCAGTTCTGATCACCACAATATAAAAAAGATGTTGAGACTCTGGAAAGAGCGCAGAGAAGAGCAACAAGAATGATTAGGAGGCTGGAGGCTGGAGGCTGAAACATGAAGAATGGTTACAGGAATTGGGTAGGTCTAATCTAATGAAAAGAAAAACTAGGGGCGACATGTTAGCAGTGTTCTAATATTTGAGGGACTTCCTCAAAGGCATGTGGGTCAAGCTATTTTCCAAAGCACCAAAAAGCAAGACAAAAAAACAATGGATGGAAACTAGGAGAGAAGCAACTTAGGACAACCATTTGTTAGCATGCTCAGCTTGGGCACTCGGTGTCTAAAAGGTTTGCCATCATTGGTACAGGATCTCTTGCTTGAGTAGGGGTTGGATTAGAAGACCTCCAAGGTCACTTCCAAGTCTATTATGCTAGGTTTTATGTTCAGCACTAGTTTTGCTTATTCCTAGGAATGTTCATTCCTCACAAGGGACCACATATATTTAATCTCCTACCAACTTTTGCATGGCTTAACATTTCTTCAGCCATCTCCTTATCTCTAGGAAACGTTCTATTAAGATATTCAAATTTTAACCATTTGAAATTATTTATTTTATTTACTTGCCAAATACAAATATTTGGGACTATCATAGGTTGATTTTCAGATGCATATTAATAGTGATCTAAATTTTGCTGCACATTGTTCACATTTTCAATCCAGCACACCACATCATTTCATACAAAACGTATACATATATTCATGAGTTCCTAGCTACCCCAGGTCTAATATTGCAAGCATATATTATATGTTTATCTTTAAGCATTACTAACAACCAAGTTTATTTTTGTCAAACACCAATTTGTTTCCACCCCCACTTGCTGGATGATTGGGCATCTGATTATTAGTGCAGCTCTATCACAACTAAGATAATTTCATGACAAATAAATGTCTCACTGCAAAAAAAGATAATTTTAGAGGTGTTTTATCTTTAAAAAAAAACCCATTAGTTTATCTTTTTTAAAAAACCATTTATGAACTTGCTCTTTATAATCTTTGGAACACGGGAGATGCATTGAGAAACACATTGTAGGAAACTCTGCAGACAATGAACATATGTCATGTGTTCATTTCAGGAGATGCTTTAAATATAGTAAGTTTGTAAGTTTGATTTTATTTATAGGCCGCCCAATCCTGAAGGACTCCGGGCGGCTTACAGAAGGGGAAAGAAAGAAAATAAAATAAAAATAAAATAAGACAAGTTAAAAACAACACAGATACATTCATTTCAGTCGGGGCTGGACCTCAATAATGAGGTCAACAGCCCCAGGCCTGCCGGAAAAGCCAGGTCTTGACAGCTTTTCTGAAGGCCATGAGAGTGGGCGAGGTCCGGATTTCTGGGGGTAGTTCGTTCCAAAGGGTGGGGGCAGCCACAGAGAAGGCTCTCCTCCGGGGAGCCACCAGCTGACATTGTCTGGCTGACGGCATGTGAAGGAGGCCAACCCTGTGGGATCTTACCGGCCGTTGGGAGGAGTATGACAGTAGGCGGTCTCGCAGGTATGCTGGTCCTAAGGCATGTAGGGCTTTAAAGGTAATAACCAACACCTTGAATTGCGTCCGGAGACCAATGGGTAGCCAGTGCAGCTCGCGAAGGATAGGTGTAACATGGGTGTACCTAGATACACCCAATATCGCTCGCATGGCTGCATTCTGGACTAGTTGCAGTCTCCGAACGCTTTTCGAGGGTAGCCCCATATACCAGACTAAATGAAGAGTACTGGTGAAAAAGCATTTGGAATTCCCTACCAGTTTTTCCCTCATTTTTTGTGACTACTAGCTAAAGGTTACAGAGAACTGTTCCTGCATTATTTCATGAAAACCGTCTATAATTATATGCACAGTTGACCATTTTGAATTATTACTAATAATAAAGGGATTGTTTTTTTAAAAAAAGAAATGTTCATGTATGACTTAAGTATCAGATGGAAAAACTTTCTGATTCCCTTTGGAGGAACCTGTGTTCTGATTCTTGCTGACATTTATTTAACTACCGGTAATAGAGAAAAGCTCCTTATACTTCAGCATTCTTTGTCAGAATGTTTTTCCAAGTTATTTATAGAAGAGAGAATTTATAAAATGATACATAATGACTTTTAAAATAAATTTATGCATTAGAATTACATTCTAATTCCTCCTCTTCCTCCTCCATTTCCTTCTCCCCCTCCTCTCACTCTCTGTCCGCCTATGATTCTGTCTGTCTTTCTCTCTTTTTCTATCTGCTCATAGCGGAACGTGATATGAATTTTTATTCCACGGTTTTAGAAAACATTGCTTTCTACAGAAATCGTGCCAATGGTTTAGGAGGATATGATGCTGAAATCATTCTACTTCGAAAAGGGAAATTGATTCTGTTGCAGTTTTCTATTTGGATGCAATTAGCAGAAAAGTCTCAAGTTAAAAAAAAAGAAAGAAAATTATTTCCATTTCTGAAAGGAGGTGAAAATATGGGTGTACTTGTTTTGTATGCATGCATGCGAACAGAACTACAAAATGAGACAGAAATAAAATAGCAAGTGAAAAAGTCAACAGCTGCCAACTGATATGTTATAATAGGTGAAGATGATTATCAACACCATCTCCATGTATCCTGTGGTATATGTTTATGAACAATGCCAGTTTTAATTTAAAAACTAAGGAGAGGTGTTTTTTTTCTTTCTTAATACACCCTTCAAATAGAATGTTAATTATGTTAAGTTTCTTTTTCGTGCAATTTGCACCATCTTTCATCATCCTGGAATCATGTTATTGTTATAGGCAGAATGGGTACATCTCTGAGTTGGTGAACTAACCTTAAATCGATATTAAATATTCAAAATCATGTAAAACATTGAAATATTTTGTTGCGCATATAATACATCTACTGTAGGTTTAAAACAATATTTTATTTCACCTTGGATGCATTAGATATCCTGGATATCCAAGCAAAAGGCAACGTTGAAAATTGCTTTCTGCTATAGCAGAAATGTCAAACTTGATTTCATTGAGGGCCACTTCAGGGTTGTGTTTGACCTTGGGGGGGCTGAGGTGGGCATGGCCAGGGTGGGCATGGCCAGTTCAATGTCACTCGTGTCAGGGGCACATGTGGTGGCCCGAGTGCTCTGCCAGGGAAATCAGGATCCTGGGGTCCATTTTCAGCTGCGACGGCCTCTGCCAGCGAAAACAGAGTTTGCGAGGGCCACCTGTGCCCCTCCCGAGCTCCATATTTGCTGGCAAAGGCAATGCAGGCTGGTCCTTTACTGTTTCCAGGGTGGCCCCGAGGTCCAGATTGAAGCACCCTGTGGCCAGATCCGGCCTTGAGTTTTGACACCACAGTGCAATAGCCATAGGAAACTTGAAAGAATGAAAGATGAAAGATATATTCAATCTGAAATTAATTAATTAATTATTAGAAGGGAAAATAAGTGCAATTGTACAGCAGCAGTATATATAATCATACAGTATAGCAGCACATGCTGATTTTTATATCTAAAATGTCACTTGATGGGACCTTGGAAGTTGATCTTCCCTGTGCTCTGGAGCACCATTCCAACTGGATTCCCATTCAAATGAGCCCTTAAGATCTGTGTCAACCTTCAGGGTTTGGATGAGAGTGTGAGACATAGTCTTGCCTAATGTTTTTGTCTTTTTTAATAGTTGTTGTTTTCTTCTCAGACTTTCTTTGGTAAAAGTCCAGAAAATTCATAATGTTATTGATGATATAATTTGCTAATCTGTAATCTAGAGTTATTGGGATGACCTATACACCCAAGGGAGGAGAAGGACCAGGGGAGACATGATAGCAGTGTTCCAATACTTGAGGGGCTGTCATAGAGAGGAGTAGGGTTAACCTATTTTCCAAAGCACCCAAAGGCCAGACAAGGAATAATGGATGGCAATAGATCAAGGAGACATTCAATTTTCTGACAGTGAGAACAATCAACCGATGGAACAGCTTGCCTTTGGAAGTTGTGGGAGCTTCCTAACTGGAGGCTTTCAAGGGGAGATTGGACTGCCATTTGTCAGATATAGTGTAGGATTTCCTGCTTGGGTGGGGGTTGGACTAGATGACCTACAAGGTCCATTCCAACTCTGTCTGTCTGTCCGTCCGTCCGTCCGTCCATCCATCCATCCATCCATCCATCCATCCATCCATCCATCTATCATCTATCTATCTATCATCTATCTCTATCATCTATCTATCTATCTATCTATCTATCTATCTATCTATCTATCCATCCATCCATCCATCCATCCATCCATCCATCCATCCATCTATCCGGGTACCTGCAATGGGAGGCAACCTGCCGCCCACAGATCTCAGAGAAAGGAGGCAGGGAAGTGAGCCCCAGGCCTCATCTCTGCCTCCTTCCTCGAGAGCTGGCTTCGGAAATGGCCAGCATCTCCGGCCACTACGTCCTTCACTCGCCTTCCACCCAGAGGCTCTGCTGGTGAGGCGCCTCCCATTTTGCCTCCCACAAGACTGGGTGCGGCAGAACATATAGCGAGGATGCGTCCATGTCTACTATTATTATCACCAGCAGCAGCAACAGCATGGTAGCAGTGGCGGCAGCTGGCTCTGCTTCTGTGGGTGTGGCAGCTCTCTGCTCCCCATGCTTTGCAGCCTGGCTGGATATAAGAGCCTCTGAAGTGGCGCTTTGCTTGCTGCAGCTTGGACACTGGGGAGGCGGGAGTAGTGCTGTCTGGGTTTGGAGAAAGGCGGATGGGGCCGGGCTGCCACGGCCGATCCTCCACTGACGCATAAAGAAGAGGAGATGGCAGATGATTTGCTCATACAACCAATTATCCGCCACCACTTCTTCTTTAGAGGTCAGGGGAAAATCGGCTGCGTGGCACGACAAAACTGCACTTGTCAAAATAGCAGTGATAAAACCGCGTCGCTAAAGCCGCGATGTCATCACCACGCATCATCACCGCCACGACAACAGTGCAGCGACAGAAGGGCGCTTTAAAACAGCGCGGCGGCAGAAAGCCGATTTAAATTAAGGTTAGGATTAGGTTTAGGGGTTTGCTTTAGGGTAAGGTTTAGGTTTAGGTTTAGGGTTAGGGTTAGGTTTAGGGTTAGGTTTAGGGTTAGGTTTAGGGTTAGGTTTAGGGTGCTGAGTGCTTCGGAAGGTGCGGATTTGCCCTCCGCCCTTATGTCAGCACGGTAAGGTCGCATTTGCTTTAGTGATTCAGACGGCGCGGATTAGGGTTCGCGCTTATGTCTCCGCGGATAAGGGCTTTGTGGTATTGTGGTGGAACCAATTGGCTGTGGCATGCCATGTCCAGAAATAACATTAAGGACAAATCTAAACAAAAAAAACCTCCATGAACTCCCAACTTTCTACTAAACAATGACAAAGAGACCTGAAAATGGTTCAGATTTTCACATAGGCAGCACTTTTATTTTCACTCCATTTGGGAGATTCACACAGAGTTTAACTGGTTGTAATAGCAGTTTTGGAAGAACAGATATTTCACTTGGGTTCCTTTTTCTATTTTGTACTGCTGATTCTACAAAAGTCTCTTAAGATAGAACTGCAAATCAAGAGATTATTTTGTACTTTGAAAACCTATATTCTAAACCATCCAACCCAATAATTTTCCATTGCATGCTAGAGAGTGAATATCAAAGGTATCCCTGTAACTTTTAAAACTTCACTGAGTGTTGTCCCATCTTCAGTCAGTATTTTTGCCTAAAGATAATTGCCCAATGGCTAGTTTCAATTATGTGTGCTATGTTCAATAACTTTATAGGCCCTAAAAATGCTATCTTCCAATGACAGATAATAGAGTTTAGCTTGGACAGAATCTCAGGACATATTGCTCTGGGTGGTTTTAATTATTATGTGTGCAATTTATTTAGTTAAATTCACTAAGCAATCCTATCCCTTAAGAATAATACATGCAACTCAGACTTCCCTTACTCCCAATTCTACTGTTATTTATTGGATGCATAACTTTTATTTCTTACGAAAGTACAAAATCATATTTGATATCAGTCTTAATAAAAAGCCTATTCTGTGTTCATCATATCGTTATCCCCTAAACTTAATGGCTTTTAGATTGTTTTTCTTTGCACGGTAATGAATGCTGATATTGCAATTAAATCTTAAACTGCAAACCATTAACTGAGTATTTGCTATGACATTTGAATCTGAAATTGAAAATAATCCTTCAGTTCAGCACTTCCCAACTTTTTCTATGCCCCAAACCCCTAGGAAATGTTTAATTAATGCTCATATCCCCTACAAAAATAATTGTGACTTGTGACTCATCATGAAAGGACAAAAGCTGGCGCTCAACCCTGACAAGACTGAGTGGCTTTGGATGCTGCCCCAAAAATAGTCCAGATATTCCACCTTTAAACCTGGGGGGCGAAATCTTACACCCCCTCAGAGAGGGCCTGTAACTTGGGTGTTCTCCTGGACCCACAGCTGACATTGGAACATCATTTGTCAGCTGTGACCAGGGGAGCTTTTGCACAGGTTCGCCTGGTGCACCAGTTACGGCCCTACCTGGACCGGGAGGCACTCCAAATGATCACTCATGCCCTTGTCACCTCAAGGCTCGACTACTGTAACGCGCTCTACATGGGGCTGGCCCCGAAGAGTGTTCGGAGACTACAAACCTAGGTACACCCATGTTACACCTATCCTCCGTGAGCTGCACTGGCTTCCTATCGGTCTCTGGACCGGCTTCAAGGTGCTGGTTATTACCTTTGAAGCCCTACATGGCTTAGGACCTGGATATCTCCATGACCGCCTCCTGCAACATACCTCCCAGCACCCGATAAGATCGCACAGGGCGGGCCTTCTCCGGGTACCGTCGGCTCTCGGGGGAGAGCCTTCTCTGTTGCTGCCCCGGCCCTTTGGAACGATCTACCCCCTGAGATCCGGACCCTCCCCACTCTTTTGGCCTTCTGTAAGTCTGTTAAGACCTGGCTGTTCCGGCAGGCCTGGGGCTGTTGATCTTGATTGAACTTCAGCCGCTTTAAAAACTGAGTGCATGTTGTGTTTTTGTTTTTAAGCCATTCTGTCTTGTGTTTTAATATTTTTTTAATATTTTTAAACTGCTTTTATGTAAGCCGCCCGGAGTCCTTCGGGATTGGGCGGCATACAAATCTATTAAAATTGAAATTGACAAATTGAATTCATCACACCCTCTGGTCTTAACTTAGTTGGCTATAGAATACTATATGGCTGTTTCTTTCACAGGGTGGAAACAGATAGGCAGTAGGGTGATACATTGGCAAATTGGCAAGGACATCTCACAGGTAAGAAAGACATAGGTCAGTGATGGCTCACCTTTTTGTCATTGTGTGCCTAAAGCGTGTGTGCGCGGGACAGCGCACGTGGAAGTGTGCCCACACCCATAATGCAATGCGCACACTACACCACCGTGCCCCGCACCTGCGCATGCAACACCCCCCCCTGCACCCCATATTGGGCTGTTGTACGCGGACTACTCGTATTAGAATAGGTTTCACTTTGAAGAAGTGACGTCATAAGTATCTGTTACATGGATGAAATGTGTGTCATATCATTGCAGAAATGCAGAATGTTGTGATTATATACTTTGCCAAGTTGCTTCATGAGTGTTAGGAATATAATCTAATGGTTCGGTTGGCAATATATAAATCATGTAACAATGCTATACCTGTTTCTTCAAATCATACTGTAAAATATGATTGGCTGCTGTTTTCCTCAATCGGCCATAAGAGGGAGCCAGAATAACTGTTAGCTCTCTGTTTGTTAGATGCTGGGCTGATCTGATCTGAGTGTTTTTGGAAGCTGGCTGTTAGAAAGTGCCATGAGCTATTGTAAGTTTTACAAGTGCTAGCAAATTTTGAGTACTGAACTGATTATAAGATACTGGACTATGTTATTTGGATTATCCCTTAACTGAAAGACATTGATGACTGACTGTCTTATCAGTGTATGACTTGGACTGTTTGATGGACTCTGATACCTCTATTTCCAGAAAAGTAACAGCCTACTTAAACTGCAGTGCCTCTGTATGCTGGTTTGTGTGTTCTCCAACAACACTCTCACAATGCTTCTCTGAACGTACTCACTCTCCCAACGGGGAGCTTACCTAACAATGATCTCAGATACAAGGAAGCCTTACTTGAGTGATAATTCCATCAGCCATGTATTATTATTTGCTTCTCTTTTCCCCTCCCACCCACAATAAAAATATCTGTAAACAGGCATACAAATATGAATAGAAGAAATAGATGCTAGTCAGTGGTGGGTTCCGGATCCTGTTGCAACTGGTACGATGCAACAGGGCTGGGTGTCCACCACGTGCCTGTGCATGCACACTTACTGCCCACGACGCTTTGCAATGCTACAGCTGCTCAGTGGAGCATTGCGCAGGGGCTGTACGCTCCATGCGTGTGCGCAGAAGCCCCGATCAGCTCAAATACAGGTAAGGACGGTGGGTGGGCCCTCTGGAGCACCATACTAGAATGGTACCTGGTGCTCCCAGCAGGCACCGGTATGCCCGTACCGGGGCCTACCAGTCATATCCCACCACTGCTGCTAGTCATACCCCCATAGAAGGTTTTGCCACAATTTGGCAATTTGGGGAATCCTACATTATTGTGAACATGTCTCATGCTTCTATTTGCTTATGCCTACTGTTGTGACTACTGAAAAAACTAGGAAAAATTAGCCTGACTGGAATTGTGACTTTGCCAGGGTATCACAACTGGCAGCAAAAAGAGATAAAGAAATATTAATTTGTGTTTAAACATAGAACTTATTGTTCATTGATCCAGAGTACAAAATAAGATACGATGTGTTCTTGAATCCTGATTTGTCTGAAAGTGACCAATTCTGCGGAAAGATACCAATTTCTGCTTACATGTTTATTTCTTTATTGTTTCTTTGTTCTTTCTCTGTTTCCTGAGTTCCAATGATGATGAATATTTAGTTAATCTACCAGTGGAAGGAACACAATAGGAACAAACACACCATCATGAATATTTATGGAATAGGACATAATAAAAATAAAAATAAATAAATACTTTGAAAACATGCTAAGCAGAGAGTCTTCCAGGCTTCTGACTTGTTCTAAGAATGCAAAAATGGCTGCTGAAAAAGGTGCATATTTTTTACTTTAAAAGCAAAATACTAACTGATTACTCTTAGTTAAAAGAAGGAAAATTATTTCTAATCAAATATACAGTATAGTCATAAGGAAACCTGTTAAATGAAGGGGTCAGTATAATCCCGAATAAAATTGCATTTTAGAGTTATATAAGCCGATTTTTTCCCTTTCTAATATTGGAATACCAATAATAGGAATATTTTACTTGTAATTAGGGGATTGCAAGGCTCTCTAAACTCAAGCTGCTGCAGGAGCACGAACCAAGCCCCATTTCCATCTTTCTTATCTCATCTTGATAGCCTGGCATCAGGACTACTGAGCATCTTGGGTTAAGGCGATGCCAGTGCCCGATGCTAGTGCTCGAAGAGATAATAGTTTAGCATGGACAAAAGATCTGAGATGCAGTGCTAAAAGATAGATGAATAACAATGGGGAGGTGTCCATTGGAGAGTCAGATGTATCAGCCCACATCATGAAAGGAGTCTTCAGATATATTCCTAGTCCTCCTTCTTATCCACACAATAGAGGTCTTCTACAGAAGCCAGATTGGTTACAGTTCTTTTTTCTGCAATCTTAAGTATCCATTGGACTTTGCACCTGCCCTATTTGATTGCTGTATCAAACCTGGCTGTTATAGAAGAACAGGTGACAGACTCAATTAAGTCTTCTGTAAAACTGTATCAATAGTTCCTGGGGCAGTCTGAACTTCCTGAATTGAGGCAAGAGGAACATTCTTTGTTGTGCCTTTTTAATGAAGGTTCTAATGTTAAGCGTCCATTTCAGGTCCTGGAGGACTAATTGTATGCAAAAAACGTGAAGGACTCTATTGCTGATACTGTGCTGTTAAATATAGTAAGCGGTGGTAAAATAGAAGGGCTCCTCCTAAAATCCACTCTCATCTCTAGAATTTTAAGCATGTTCAGCTCCAGATTTTATGGCTGTGCCATTAGGCCTAGTTATTCAACCTTCCATATATATGCAGCATTCGCATTAGCTCCTTCCATGCTTATCGGGCAACAAGGGATCTCTAGTATTTTAAGTTTGAGGCAAGTGCATCAGTTTCTTCCCATGTGATATTTAAAGTCTAAAGTTGTCTATGAACCTTTTTCAACGTGTATTTCGAAGGGATCGTCTTGCTTATTTGGCATCAGGGAGATCCATTTCATATTCTCCATACACATCTCCAGGGATTTCTTAAAAATCTGTGACAAGATCAGGGGCAGTTCTCCAGCAGAGGCTTTAAGCAAGAAGGAATCATTCTTCCTGGGCTGATATTTTTCTGAACTTTTGTCTATGAAATAGCGTGACCCGACAAATGCGCGCCGATGAAACCGCGGCAACAAAATTGCGACATCAAAAGCGCACCCACTAAAGCGCACCGACAAAACTGCGCCCACAAAAGCGCGATTAGGGTTTTTAGGTTAGGGTTAGGGTTGTTAACATTGTTTTTGCGTTATTTTCATGTTGTTTCTGATGGCGCACATTTGTCGATGCGCTTTAGTGGGTGTGCTTTCGACGTTGTGGTTTTGTTGCCGCGGTTTCGTCGGCGCACATTTGTCGGGCGCACATTTGTCGGTGAACCATGAAATAGACCTTACACATCTTTTCTAAGATCGTGAGAGGGCGGGCAGCGGTTGTCAGGTGTGTGTGATAGGTGAAGAAAAATTACCTACTGTTGGTGTGTCTGAGGTGTGGTAGATAACATATGATAGTGATCTCCTCTCAGAACTACAGTAGAATAGATTTGGGTCATACACCAGTTGACAATTCTCTTCAGTAAGGAACCTGCTGGAGCCAATGATATGATTTTCCTTCAGGCTGCAAAATGAATGGTCCTATTTTATTGTGGTTCTCCTCCTTCATGAGTAGATGGTTCTTGTTTGTGTGTATGGGGGGGGGGGGAGCAATCAAATCATGAGGAATCCCAAATGAGATGCTGCAGGCCCAACCTTCTCTTCCTCTTTATTTATTATCCCCATGAAGCTGCTATGGAAGGCCATTCAGTAGTTTAGAGTAATTTATCATGAATTCACGGATGCTATCCAGCACAAATCTGTTATTCCAGGTCAAATGGTAGATGAAGAGGATTGGTATCTGGAAGCTCTAAAGATGAAGAAAGAGGCTCAGTATTAACCTCAGCAATTTGCAATGCTGTTGATTCAGAGGTTGACTGAATTCCAGGTTGATATCAATGTTAGTTCTTGATAGAGTTGGACTCCCACCAGAAAGAGCAATTTGGGATTGTCCTGGATTCTGTATTTCTCATGGAATGTTAGGGGGAAACTTTTGCCAGGAGGACTTTTGCCCTGCTTGGGATGGTGGCCCAATTTTAGACGTCCCTGGAATAAAAAAAAAATGCTGGCAAAGTGCTGGCATTATAGATTGCCGTAATGTCACTGAACTGTCCTTGAATATTTGCAAACTGCAACTACTATAAAATGTGGCTGCCCATAACCCTCAGACCTTCCAGAATGGCTGGAATCCAAAAAGCGATTTTAAAAAATGTGTTGGAAGTTTCAAAGGCAAAACAGATGCTTCAAGTCTGCAGATATGAAACCATTGGTTTAATCCCTTAAAAAAACCCAAATCTGCCTCTTGCACAACTTCCCTGCTTTTTCCTATAGTTGGAATCCAGTCATTAAGAAATGGAGAAAATCTGTAGCAGCCCTCTAGCCAATGGAAGTTGCTTTGCCCCTGCTTAAAAAGAATCTTACTTTCTCACCAGCAATGAAATTTCACTCAGTCAAAGGGTCAGCAGCCCTTCCCTTCCTTCAGAGGTATTAACAGAATCTAACAATTCTGTCCAAAATGCTCACATGAACATCACAACAGCATTTACAGCGCTCTACATGGGGCAGCCCTTGAAGAGCATTCGGAGACTTCAACTTGTCCAGAATGCAGCCGCGCGAGCGATTGTGGGTGTACCTCGATATACCCACATTACACCTATCCTCCGCGAGCTGCACTGGCTTCCAATTGGTCTCCGGATACGCTTCAAGGTGCTCGTTATTACTTATAAAGCCCTTCATGGTATTGGACCTGGGTACTTGAGAGACCGCCTGCTGCCATTTACCTTCCAAAGACCCATTAGATCGCACAGGGTCGGCCTCCTCCAGGTTCCGTCTACCAGCCAATGCCATCTGGCTACCACCCGGGGGAGGGCCTTCTCTGTTGCAGCTCCGGCCCTTTGGAACGAACTCCCTGCGGAGATTCGGACCCTTACCTCTCTCGTTGCCTTCCGAAAAGCTGTTAAAACCTGGCTATGTCGGCAGGCCTGGGGTTGATGAGCTCCCTTCCCCTCTCGACAGGTGTGGTTGTTGGCTATCTTAAATGCTTGTCTTGTATTTGTGTGTTCCCTTTCCCGCTTGAGTTGTTCGCCGCCCTGAGTCCCTCCAGGGAATAGGGCAGCATATAAATAAAACAAACCTCAACCTCATTTATGACAACGACCACTTCTTTTTTATGTGTAGGTAACACACTCAGGCATCTAAAGGAGTGGAGCATGGTTACTATAGCAAAATACTCATTTTGTGCTCCCTTCCTAAACCTCTGCCTGCCTGCCCTATCTTATTTAGGCACACAAATACTGTGATTAAATGTTTTCATGGCAAAAATATTGTCTCTGCAGAAAACTTTATTATCATAAATACTGCAGTTGAATGATATTCTATGACCAGATGAGACTGTCATGCCATACAGAGGATCTGATTAACCGTCCAAATGTTAAATTGAAGTTCGGTAGGCAGTGTATTATACTAAAACATTACAGTGCAAAAGGCAATTTATGTTTGTTCAATAAACCAAAAATAAAATAGAAAGCAAACAAACAAATATCTCCCCCACTCCCCATAAACACACACAAGCAGGAGTCAACTCCAAATGAAACACAGGAGAAGATGTAATGTCAAGACTTTTAGCTTTCTAGACTCAAAAAATTCACAGAATGGTGACTGTAGGCAGGATTGACAATCTATAAAATATATCTATGTGCAGAAACTTCAAAGTGATAATAAAGGCACACATGGTGAAAGCTATGATTTTTTTTTAGTTATAAAAAATACATGTCTAGGCTAGGCCAACAACAATGCTAAGTGAAGAAAATAGAATTTTTCTTTCAATTATGATACTTGAGACAAATGTGGATAATATTTTGGACCAACAGAAAAACAACAAATAATTTAGTATTACATGAAGTAAAACCAGGGGTGGGTTTCAACCAGTTCGCGGCGGTCCCTGCGAACCGGTTGGTCGGCGAACCCGGAAGTAAGAAACTTCCGGGAACGGCGAAGGGCGCACCCGCCTGCCCATGCTCCTGCAGGTGCTCGGAAGGAGGGGACTTGAGTCACTTAGCAACTGGACAATATCTTGATTGGACCATGTGGCTGATTGTTTTGAGAAAATGACAAACTTTTACTTTTAATTAGGTGAAAACTGCGGAAAACACTAATAATGGAACTTAAAAATGAACAGCTAATATGAACCAATGACACAGTGCCTGGAGCTATGCAGGTCAGGACTGGAAAGAAGAGACTAAGGCTCACTCCTCACAACACTGAGTGGCTGTGCTTATTCTCCCTCTCCGAACATCTTTATTATTCCATTGTTGACTCTCAATAGGTTGTACTTCCATGATCACTCATAATTGGATTATTACAAAATGTAATCTGAAGTTTGTAAAGCTGGTTCTGAATGTGGTGGTGTGGGAAGGGATGGGAGTGTGGCATTATATGCATGTCATTCCACCACTTTATAAGCTGCATTGCTTACCAATTGGCTTTTGGATGCTGTTCAAAGTGCTCGTTATCATCCTTTAAAAAGATTTGAAGCATGTTGTTAGTTGTGAAGTCATGTCCAACCCATCGTGACCCCATAGACAATGTTCTATTGTTTTATGTTCTATTCAATTTCTCCAGGCCTTCCTGCCCTCTACCATCATCTGGAGTCCATTTAAGCTCATGCCTACTCCTTCGGTGACTCCATCCAGCCACTCCATTCTCTGCCATCCCCTTCTTCTTTTGCCCTCAATCTTTCCCAACATTAGGCTCTTCTTCAATGAGTCCTTCCTTCTCATTAGGTGGCCAAAGTATTTGAGTTTCATTTTCAGGATTTGGTCTTCTAAAGAGCAGATAGGGTTGATCTCCTCTAGGCCTGACTGGTTTGATCGCCTTGCAGTCCAAGGGACTCGCAGGAGCCTTCTCCAGCACCATAGTTCAAAGTCCTCAATTCTTTGGCATACAGCCTTTCTTATGGTCCAACTTTCACAGCGATATATTGCAACTGGGAAAATCATAGCCTTGACTATGTGCACTTTTGTTGGCAGGGTGATGTCTCTGCTTTTTAGTATACTGTATCTGAAGAACTATCTATCTCCAATTGTGTCTACTTAACTGAGGACAGTAGGCATATTCTACAGCCTATCATTTAAAGAGGAAGCCCACATACTCTGTTTCAACTCCTCTGGAATAAATGCCTCCAGAGATTTGTGAGGCTCTCACCTTAGGTCCTCCAGGAAAATGCTGAAGACCTCAATGTTCTCCCAGGCCTTGGGGGAAGGGTGAGATTGTGGAGGCCCCTTTTGTCCTTTTGCCTGTTTGTTTTGCTTTGTTTAGTTTTGAATTCTTCTGGTCAGATTTTTTTTTAATATATATTTTATATCTAAATTTGCTCTTAGGTGAAAGTTCTCCAGAACATTTGGGAGTCAGATTACTTATAAATTAAATAACAATTTACCGGATATATAATTTCTGATCCAGATTAATTATCCACTGCTTAGTGAATAGTACATATAAAAAAAAATAGTTCAGATTTGGTACCTCTTTTAGTTGAAATTTATTCCAGGTAGCCTGAAAATTATGTAACTGATGTATAACTTTGATATCAATAAAAGTGACTATATGTAGCTCAGGGTTGAAATGTGGAGTCCTTAGTGTCCTCTGAACTTGGTTGTTTTCTTGCAGATACTTCATTACCCCACCAGGTAATATCTCAGTGCTGACAATAAAATATCTGCAAGAAAACCACTAAATCAGACAGCATCAAAGATAACAGTGAGTTAGAACGAATAAAGAATGGCAAAATTCTTAATTGTTGCTGTTCAGACTGCAGTTTTCTTTTTTTCTTTTAGTGCAAATCATAAATTTAATTTAAATACTTTTAATTTAAATAAATAAAGTATCTTTGGATTTATCCTTTCATGTAAAATTAATATGAGAAGTCTTGGGTCACTGTATTTTAATGGGATGCCAATACAAGCAGAAACCATAGCACAGCCTACTCTCATTTGATGTAGATGCTTCTTATCATGAACTCTGCCCATGTGATTAATAATTTCCTGTATCATCTCCAAAATTTCACCCTATACAGCTTCCCATGAATAAAAAAAAACAAATAAAATTGTGCAATAAATTGTAGAAACCTAAAATAAAATTTACAATGAACTCAGATTTTTGTAAGTTCATTTGTACTCTTAATAGCCAAGTGTGGCCTCAATTAGTTCAGTAAGATTCTTGCATTAATATAATAATATTAATATTATTATCTTGCCTTAAGATAATAATATAAACCTATTGCTGTTATCGAAAACCAGTCTTAAGAGCCACAGTGGCACAGTGGTTAGAGTGCAGTGCTGCAGGCTACTTCTGCTGATCACCGTCTGTCAGCAGTTTGGCAGTTCAGGTCTCACCAGGCTCACTCACACACACATCCATCCATCCATCCATCCATCCATCCATCCATCCATCCATCCATCCATCTATCATCTATCTATCTATCTATCTATCTATCTATCTATCTATCTATCTATCTATCTATCTATCTATCTATCTATCTATCTAACCTTATCTATCTATCTATCTATCTATCTATCTATCTATCTATCTATCTATCCATCCATCCATACACATACCTACCTACCTACCTACCTACCTACCTACCTACCTACCTACCTACCTACTTACCTACCTACCCACCTCCCTATCTATCTATCTATCTATCTATCTATCTATCTATCTATCTATCTATCATCTATCTATCTATCTATCTATCTATCATCTATCTATCTATCATCTATGTATCATCTATCTATCTATCTATCTATCTATCTATCTATCTCTATCATCTATCTATATCTATCTATATCTATATCTATGTTGTATTTGTGCTGATAAATAAATAAAGGGAGACAGCACAAATACAACACAAATGTAACAAAGGCAACAGTAAAAATATTGGGTTTCTATTGTGATGGTCTCTTGTGACGAGCCGATAGACAGAGAATGGAAGCAGTCTGCTTCCTCCCATATTTGGGCATACCATGGGTTGTGACACTAAATACATCTATATCTATATCTATATAACTTTTATGCTGCCAATATATGTGTGTGTGTGTGTGTGTGTGTGTGTGTGTCTGTGTGTGTGTGTCTGGAATCCACTTCTCTCCTGTTTAATAATTATTGTAGATATTGTGGTATAACAAAAATATAGAAATGTTAACACATTAATTTTAGTGCCAAAATACATGGGCATTTTAATTTCATTTTCCCTGTTCGTCCAATTTTAAAGGATGATATGAAAACATGTCTGTCTAAATATGTCTAGTTGCTTGAAAAATGTTCATTGCACAAAATGGCTGTCATAATAAACTAAAGAACTACCCAGAGAAATACCAAAATGAAGTATGGATAGGATATAGATGCATTAGAATGTATGGAGACTGGTCTAGTCATGATATATAGAACTGAGGAGAGGATGAAGCAAGCACCATGTTGCTGTCCAATTTACCATATTTATCCTTGAAGGAAAACAGTGAATATTCTGTTTGACTTTAAAAGAGAGGACACTTTTGGGAATCAGGTAAGAACTTGTGTCTGTTCCTATTTGTGTGAACTTAGGAAGCAACACTGCAAGGCCCAAAGGGCAGTTTAAAAACACAGAAATATTGGTGAGCTTTGGCTTCCTGAGTATTTGATGGGACATCATCTCCAGGGAGGAAGGGCAGAACATAAATAAATTTGCCACTTAGGAGCATAGAGCTTGAAACTTATGTTTAGTTATGCATGGAATTCGCTGCTTGAAATGGTTATCAGTCAATATTTTCAGTAGCTTGTGACACAAAATAAGAAGAATATTGAGTTTCAGAGTTCAAAACATCATAAATTTTAGCAAGTGGCCGTTCAGGGAAATCGTAAGAAGCTTAAGCAGAAGTGGAAATATGTAGGAGAGGATTAAAGTGAAGCCGAGGCAGGAATAGAACATTTTCTAATCACACTGTAGAGGCAGTGATAAGCAAGTTTGGAGATAGAAATTTTCTTAATAATAAAGGCATCATTAAAGTTCCCTTTAGCCTGAAATGTAGGTCATATTATACATTTAATAATGCTTAAGTACAAGTGTTCCATATATTTAAATCTTCTCCAAAACTCTTTGAAGTCAAGTTATATTTCACTCCTGAGATACAGAAGTAATTATTTTATTACACAACTGTTTAAAAATAAATTCCACAACCCTTATTTAGGAAACTTATAAAATTAGGACCCACTTGTTTCCCAGAGCTATAATTTTGTCTTTCTGATAGGATGCTACTTGTCTAGAAAGCTAGAAATTGGGCCATCTTCTACTAAAAAAAATGCAGCTTACTAGACACATACAGCATAGACACAAATATCATGACAGAAATGAAAAAATTAAATTTGAAATTAAATTTAAAATTACAAAGACAAATTAAGAAAAATATTGACATTTATTAATGGTATTTAAATATCTAAGAATGCAGCAGTAAGAGTAAACATGTACACCGCAAAGTAAAGATTACTTGTATGGGCTAATGAGTTGTGGTGGTGCAATGGTTAGAATGCTACTACTAATGCTACCATTGCAGGCTAACTCTTTCCACAGTAAGGAGTTCGATACTGACTTTCTCAAAATGGACCCATTCTTCCATCCTTCTGAGGTCAGTAAAATGAGGACCCAAATTGTTGGGGCAATATGATGACATTTGTAAACTGTTCAGAGAATGCTATAAAACCCGATAGCATTCTCAGATAAGTCTAAGTGCTATTGCTTATCCATGAAAAGCCCTTGTCTTTTTGTATCACATCTGGGGCAAACTGAATATTGATAATCCAAATATATGTAGAAAATGGAAAAATGAAGAACTAGTTGTTGAATGATAATGACATGTTGAAGAAAAGCAAGTTCCCTGGCCCAATTCAGGTTTAGATGCTCATGAGTATGTGATAGATTACAACAAATGATAATTATTATACAATTGACACTAAACACATCTATCTTTATTCAGAATACTCTAGCAAATCATCAAGCATTATTAATAAAAACAATATGAAATTTAATCTTAAATTCCATGAGATGACTCTAAGGATAAGGAAATGAGATAAGATAATATTATGTAACCTCAAAGATATGTCTGTGTTTTGGGAAAAGTTAAAAAATTAATACAGACATTTGGTCTTACTTGTGTAAACAGGTCTCAAATTTTTCAGGACGATGTCTCTCTAAAATGAGAGGTTAGGCTTGGGCAAGAAATAAATATATCAGTCTCTATCATTAAAACTGAATCTCTATATCAAATAAAATATACAATTACAATTTATGCATTAAAATTTTACTATTTTACTGGAAAGTGGAAACCAGCTTACTTTTGCAGAATACCTGAAATATGGTTTTCTTGTAAGTCTGTCTCTTTCACTCTGCATATATTCTGGATTAATATTTTCATTTTATAATGGGAACTGTAACTGTTGAAAATCCAACTTTCCTATTTGTTTGGCCAGAGTGACCAAAATATAAATGAAGCAGTACATGAAGGAAACAAGGTGGTTTTCATGGACTGAATGATTTATAGCAGTATAGTGACTAGTATTTATATAAATTTGTTTTAGCTATATTTCTTTTTTTAAAAAAATCACACTTAGTAATTGCAATCACTCTAAACAGAAATAGTAGGATATTAACTATTGTCTATAATGGAAAATAATGGGTTAAATTAGAGACCGCCTCCTGCCACATACCTCCCAACGACCAATTAGATCTCACAGGTTGGGCCTTCTCCGGGTCCCGTCGACCGGACAATGCCAGCTGGCGGCTCTTCGGGGGAGGGCCTTCTCTGTAGCTGCTCAGGCCCTGTGGAATGATCTACCAGTAGAGATCCAGACCCTTCCCACTCTCTCGGCCTTCCGAAAAGCCACTAAAACCTGGCTGTTCCGGCAGCCCTGGGGCTGTTGAACAAGGTCCAGCCCCACTTAAATGGAATGTATGGTGTGCTGTTTTTTAAATTATATCTCATGTTATTTTTTTAATTCTTATTTTTATCTTGCTGTAAGCCACCCAGAGTCCTGCGGGATTGGGCGGCATACAAATTTATTAAATTGCCAAAATTTATTAAATTGCCAAATAGCCTTGGTGTATAGGACAAAGTCATCTGTATTTTTTAACTTAGTTCTAGTACCTAATTTATTTCTGCCTTTTGCAATTGACTGATGGTGATTTTGCCCATGTTAATGGTGTTCAAATGGTGCTCCGATTATTTTGAGGTCAGTGTTATTGGTACCACCTTCACTTTAGTCTTATTATTGTTATGTGCTGCTTTTAAAAATGAATAAAATAATTTCAGGATTACACATCAACTTGAAATATATGTAGTAGAAGAGAACTGAAAACAATGAACAGTAAATCAAAAAAATATTGCTTGAATGTCCTACCATTAGGTGGCATTACATAAGAAATGCTTATTCTATATCCACAACTTGAAGATACTGTATTAACCTGTTTTCATAAGATAGTTGCATAACTATCTATAGCAAGAGTATTCAACCTTTTTATACCTACCGCCCACTTTTGTATCTCTATTAGTAATAAACTTTTCGAACTGCCCACCGGTTTCACAGTAATGGTGATTTATAAAGTAGGGAAGTAACTTTACTTTATAAAATTTATAAAGCAGAGTTATAGCAAACCCCTACCGGCCACCATGAAAGCTGGAATACCCACTAGTGGGCGGTAGGGACTAGGTTGACTACCACTGATCTATAATTATACAACTATAATAAGTTGTATTTTTAGAAAGTCTCAAAAATTATGTAATGTAAATGTTATATTTTAATCTTCATTATCATTTAATCTTTTATTCAAAGAATATTTGATATTAATCTATGGCAAAGTTTTATTTGGAAATAAACCATGCTGTTTTCTAAATATTTGCATGCATTATTTTACTATAGCACATAATTATTATCATAATACAGCAAGTATTATTATTACTCATCAAACACCAACAATACCTACAGGATTAAGAAGGATGGTAAGAAACAGTTCACCTCCTTGGATACTTTTGTCTAGTTCTTGAGGGCCACCAGGATATTCTTTGTAAAAAATTGTATGGGTGAAAAGTCCACATGTCTGCCGAGGGAGTACCTAAGATAAACCAACAACAACAAGCAAGCTTTTGGTATGGATATCTACTTACAACATGCATGCACTGGTGTATGATGCATTGGTATGTGATTCCCTCCGTGACCCATCAAAACCGCGGTCCACTAAAGCGCGCCCGATCAAAGCGCGTACGTGACGTCATCAGCAGCGCGACAAATAAAATTAAAAATAAATTAAATTAAAATTAAAATAAAATTAAAGCAAGCCGATTCACATAAAGGTAAGGGTTAGGTTTAGGGTTAGGTTAAGGGTTAGGGTTAGGTTTAGGGTTACGTTAAGCATTAGGGTTAGGCTTAGGGTTAGGTTAAGGGTTAGCGTTAGGTTTAGCGTTAGGTTAAGGGTTAGGTTTAGGGTTAGGTTAAGGGTTAGGCTTAGGCTTAGGCTTAGGGTTAGGTTTGGGGGGTTAGGGTAAGGTTTTCGCATTAATTTTAAATTTACCGCTCACAGCGTGCCGTTTTCATCGCGTTATGATGACGTCACGTACGCGCTTTCGTCGAGCGCGCTTTAGTCTACCGCGGATTTGTGGTGGAACCATTCCCTCAGCTGTAACATTCTGATAGCTAAACCTCTGCAGTTTTCAATCTGTGACTGAAAATTTCAATACACCTTGAAGATCAGTTGAGGGCCATGTCATAACATATGGTAATAATCATGTAATCAGGCCCTCCTCCGCATTAAGTAGGTGTCACCTTGAAAGTCTTTTAAGAACATTAAGTGCTGATTGGAATAATTCTTTCTTTAAACATAAATACAGTATTACATGATTTATAGAAACTGAATAATAATTTAGGTTAACAATATTTTTTTTGGAAAAAAATATTTAAATAAAAAATTAACAAAGTTTAACTAGGTTCAAGAATAATCTAATGTTATTTTTAAATGAAAGCATTTGTAAAACTATAGCTGAGAAATATATTTTAACATATGTTTTCTTTTCGTCTTTCACAGAAGGAAAACATGCTTTAAACATGATGCCTACATGCACACATGCAGTACTAAGAAACACAAAATGATTATAAATGTGAGAATCTAAAAAAAAAAGGCTGTTGGACAGATGAGAGATCCATCTAGTCCAGAATTTGGATTATCACAGTAGCTTGCCATTGGGAAGCGCATAAGGATACTGTCATGTTTTATTCCCAGTAATGCCAGCCTAGCCTAGCGGTTCCTTCACAATTCAAAGAATTCCATGAAGTCTTCCTTTCCTCATATATAGGTGGATTTTCATAAAAAAAAAAGTGAATTCAAACTTTGTAAAGAATGCTATTTCCTCAATCGTGTCATCACTTGCATTTTCATACAGAAGGGGGTTACAGGGAGGGCAGGGCTAAGGTGTACAGATTAAAGTGGACCCATCAAAGAAATACAGAATTTGGAAGAAGCCACATGAGGTGACCTCCCAATACTGACCCATTGTAGAATTGTTTTGACAATTATACCTTTACCTTTAGCTTACAGAAGTGTTGAGGCCAATTTTTTTTAAAAAATAACCATACATCCTCAATCCATTTGTTCAAATATATCTTTGTAGACAAATGCCTGTTTATCATAATCTTTGCCCATATTCATGTAGCAGCAGAATATGACTATAATATGTGTGAGCCCAAAACAGTTTATGCTGCTCATAATACTAAAGATTGAATTCTCTAAGCAATTGTTTTCTGAAATATATGGTTATTTTTAAAAAAAAATTGGCCTCAACACTTCTGTAAGCTAAAGGTAAAGGTTCCCCTTGCACATATGTGCCAGTGGTTCCCGACTCTAGGGGGTTGATGCTCATCTCCATTTCAAAGCCAAAGAGCCAGCGTTGTTTGAAGATGCTTCTATGGTCATGACTCAATGCCGAAGGCACATGGAACATTGTTACCTTCCCACCAAAGTGGTCCCTATTTTTCTACTTGCATTTTTATGTGCTTTCGAACTGCTAGGTTGGCAAAAGCTGGGACAGGTAACGGAAGCTTACTCTGTTACGCGGCGCTAGGCATTCGAGCCGCTGAACTGCTGACCTTTCTGATCAACAAGTTCAGCATCTTAGCCACTGAGCCACCACGTCCCTCTAACACTTCTGTAACCAACCATAGTCAGGTGAAAAAACAACCTTCACATTTGCAGAAAGACTTGAAACTGGCTTCATTCAAAATATTTATTTACACAAAATATTTCTAAAAGCACTATAGTGGTGTAGTTTTGTTTTGCACTCAAACTTTTCTTGAAATAATGTTGTAATCATGAGATTAAGATATAAACATATTGAGCAACCTTTTTACTGATAGAATAGTGATGGACTCTAATAATGGTTACTGAGTCTCATCTGCCTAACATTCCCTTGACATTTCATTTGTAGATAATGTTCATCTGTCCTTGTGTTCCAATCTGTTCCCTATCTCTACATGGTTATTATAGCTGCCAGTTAGCTAGTCTTTTTTTTATCTAACTGATGGACCAACTTAAACCTATGAGGATATGACCTCAGCCCAACTGCTCTGACCTTTTGCCATGACATTCAAGAGATCGTATAAACAGCTGCCCTCTCTTTACCTTGGCTGGAAATATTACATCTGCTTCTGAATACTGACTGGGGGGAAGAAATGTGCATGCTTTCTAAGTTTGTTAAAAAATAAAGCATGTTGTAATCCTACACAATGTAGCTATAAGTTGTTTGTAGACATACATACACACACACACACACTGTATGTATATGTATATATATATATAAAGGTAAAGGTTTCCCTCGCACATATGTGCTAATCATTCCTGCCTCTAGGGGACGGTACTCATTTCTGTTCCTAAGCCGAAGAGCCAGCGCTGTCCAAAGACATCTCTGTGGTCATGTGGCTGGCATGACTAAATGCCGAAGGTACACGGCACGCTGTTACCTTCCCACCAAAGTAGGAACTGCTGGGTGGCAGAAGCTGGGACAAGTAACAGGAGCTCACTCCATTAGGCAGCACTAGGGATTCAAACTGCTGAACTGCCGACCTTCTGATTGACAAGCTCAGCCTCTTAGCCACTGATGTATAATCTGCTTATTCAGTTCTAATTGTATTTTAGATATGATGCAAAATGAATTACCAACTTTGCCAATACTTTGTATTTGTAACACGAAGAAAAGCATGCACCTTAAACAAATACACCAGCAGGATATATATATTCTAACTCTCCTTCGAGCTCCCTCTAAATTCTTGTAAGAAAATTTAAGCCCAGTTGTAACATCCATGAAGTTATCTTGACCCCTTCCAGTCAGGCTTCAGACCCGGTTACAGCACAGAAACCGCTTTGGTCGCATTGACCGATGATCTTTGGAGAGCCAGAGATGGAGGACATCCCTCCATCCTGGTTCTCCTTGACCTCTCAGCGGCTTTCAATACCATCGACCATGGTATCCTTCTGCGACGACTGCGGGAGGTGGGAGTGGGAGGCACCGTGCTGCGGTGGTTCTCCTCCTACCTCTCGGACAGGTCGCAGTCGGTGTTAGTGGGGGAGCAGAGATCGAGCCCTAGGCCCCTAACATATGGGGTGCCTCAGGGTTCGGTCTTATCCCCCCTACTATTCAACATCTACATGAAACCGCTGGGAGAGATCATTCGCAGGCACGGGATAAGATACCATCAATATGCGGACGATACCCAGTTGTATCTGTCCGCCCCGTGCCAACTCAATGAAGCGGCGGACGTGATGAACCGAGGCCTTGAAGCCGTTATGGACTGGATGAGGGCTAACAAGCTCGTACTCAACCCGGAAAAGACCGAGTGGCTGTTGTGCTTCCCTCCCAACAATTCGACCAGTACTCCATCACTCAGGCTGGGGGGCCAAATTCTACACCCCTCAGAGAGGGTTCGCAACTTGGGAGTCCTCCTGGATCCACAGCTATCCTTTGACCATCACCTGACGGCTGTGACCAGGGGGGCATTTGCCCAGGTTCGCCTGGTGCGCCAGTTGCGACCCTACCTGAATCGGGAGGCTCTCACAACAGTCACTCGGGCCCTTGTGACCTCTAGGCTGGAATACTGCAATGTGCTCTACATGGGGCTGCCCTTGAAGAGCATCCGGCGACTTCAGCTAGTCCAGAACGTGGCCGCGCGAGTGATCGTGGGTGCACCTCGGTTCACCCACATAACACCTATCCTCCGCAAGCTGCGCTGGCTACCTGTCGATCTCCGGGTGCGCTTCAAGGTGCTACTAGTCACCCATAAAGCCCTCCATGGTAGTGGATCTGCGTACTTGAGAGACCGCCTTCTGCCAATTACCTCCCTGCAACCAATTAGATCTCACAGATTGGGCCTCCTCCGAATTCCATCTGCCAGCCAGTGCCGGCTGGCAACTACAAGGAGGAGAGCCTTTTCAGTAGTAGCTCCGACCCTTTGGAACGAGCTCCCCGTGGAGATTTGTACTCTCACCACCGTCCAGGCCTTCCGCATAGCCCTTAAGACCTGGCTAGCCCGTCAGGCCTGGGGACAAAGATAATCGCCCCTCCCGAATGATGAATGAATGTTGCTCATTATTTTACTCTATGTTTGTCTACGTCACTGTCTGTATTTCCCTCCCTTGAACTTATGTAAGCCGCCCTGAGTCCCCTTAGGGAAAAGGGCGGCCTATAAATGTTAATAAACCTAAACCTAAACCTAAACATCCAACAGAGACTGTTCAATTAAAATAAATAAATCAATCAGAATTGCAAGCAGTGTGGGCCAGATCCACACTGCTTGTCACCTTTCCCTAACATCTATCTGTTTTATCAGATCAGATCATTCCCGCCCTTTCTTGTGAGAGTCAGGAAGCATCCTTCCTGCTAGCAGGGTTTACCCTATGGAATACTCTGCCTTTTGAACTTCAGTAGGTTCCCAACCTCCTCAGCCTTTCACAAAACGCTAAAGACATGGCTTTTCCCCTAAGTGCTATGATAGGATAGGTAAAGGTAAAAGTTCTCCCACACATGCGTACTGGTTGTTCCTGACTCTAGAGGGGCGGTGCTCATCTCCATTTTATAGCCAAAGAGCCAGTGCTGTCCAAAGACGTCTCCGTGGTCATGTGTCCAACATGACTCAACCCCAAAGGCGCACAGAATGCTGTTCCCTTCCCACCAAAGGTGGTTCCTATTTCTCTACTTGCATTTTTTACATGCTTTCGAACTGCTAGGTTGGCAGAAGCTGGGACAAGTAACGGGAGCTCACTCCATTATGTGGCGCTAGGGATTCGAACCGCTGAACTGCCGACTTTCTGATGGACAAGCTCAGCCTCTTAGCCACTGAGCCACCGCGTCCCTATGATAGGATGAGGTGACTGCATATCAGAAGTTTGACTTGTCACCTAGTTTTTTATAGTTTTAACATGGCTTTGATGTTGCTTTAATTTTTGATTGATCCAGCCAGAGGTTTCTTTTTAAAAAAAATAAGATGGGCAGCTATATTAATGTTATAAGCAAACAAACAAATCTGCTTTAGTTATTTTTGCACAGGAACAATTATGAAATAATGGAAATGCAATGTACCATGATGCCATTGTGGATGAAGCCCTGTCTGTACCGTGCAGGTTTCAGATGAGGATATTCTTCGGTGCTGGTCACTTTAATACCCCAGACCTTCTTCCAAGCTTCGTAAAGCTGAATGTGAACTGGGTAGACACCAGAATGATGTGGAGCCACAGCATAGCCGATATCAGTTGGAATACCATGTTCCTGAGAGTGGGAAAAAGAGGGGCAAATGTACATTAAAAAAACCCACCAGAATTACAATATATTTGCAGATGTTTTTAATATGATCAGATATAAACGGGCGGGCTGCTATGTGCTTGCCTGGAGTCAGGAGAACCCGTAGCTAATGGTTGGCCCCTTCTTCCCCACCCCTCCCACCCTGCCCTTCCCCTCCTAGGGTCTCCTCCGGTCTCTTTGTGGCCCGTTTTGGATGCAAGGTAAGTGCAGGGCCCATGCAGAGATTCGGAAAGGCATAGGCATTACTTCGCTGATGGTCCCTGTCTACATTGCAGAAGTGGCCCCACCTCACCTGAGAGGCCGTTTAGTGACCATAAATACACTTTTCATCACAGGTGGGCAGTTCTTTGTCAGTGTCATAGACGGCGCCTTCAGCTACCTTCCCAAGGGAGGATGGAGGTATATGCTGGGTTTGTCCGCTGTTCCAGCTGTCATACAATTTGTTGGTTGTGGGGGAAATGGCCTTACAGAAGGCCAGAAGCAGGCCTGTTTCCAGTTTTCGCCCTCCCAGAGGCTCGAGGAAAGCCTCCAAAGCCTGGGGAAGGCGAAAACGCCCGCAGCCATGGTGCAGGAGACTGACTAGGCCACACCCACCAAGGCCACGCCCGCCCAGCAACTGGGCAGGGAACCTATTACTGAAATTTTTGAAGCCCAACCCCTGGACATCAAAATAAGAACGACATAATTGAAATCCTCAAACAAGCATGCTGTTGGTGGGAAAAAGAAACTGATTTCTAGATATATCTTTGGAGATATAAAACTATAAAAGTCATGACAGGTCACAAGAAAGATGATATAGAGTGCAGCATTTTATTTCTGCAGCGGAAAGCCGTTAAATGAATGTGGAAACCAATAATCTTCAGGAAATGGCACTGAGAAGCATCTTGCTTTTGACACTGGGTGTAATTGATGCCATCATGGCTAGCAGTTTCCCCTCTTTAGTAATAAAAACTAGGTAACAAACATGTTAGCTTTCCTAAGACAGGCAGACAGTATCTAAATCCAAGTTTTACACGACATTAAATGCATCTGGGTCCCAAATTTTTTTCAGTTTTCTCACACTTCAGTTAGTTTTGGGTATTAAACAATTATTAGTTTATTAGCAACTACCACTATCAGCAATGGTATTTATGTTTTTTTAAAAATTAGTCCTTGTCATTTGACAGTAAGACGAATGACTTGCTACAGTGCTCCTTCTCTATTTAAAAAGTTCACAGATTAACAGAGTTGGAAGGGACCTTAGGTCATCTAGTCCAACCCTCTGCCCAAGCAGGAGACCCAACCATTCTGAAAATTAGCAGTCCAATCCCTTCTTGAAAGCCTCCAGTGATGAAGCTCCCGCAACTTCCAAAGGCAACTTCTGTTCCATCGGTTGATTGTTCTCCCTATCAGAAAATTTCTCCTTATTTCCAGGTTGAATCTCTCCTTGTTCAATTTCCATCCATTATTCCTTGCCTTTGGGTGCTTTGGAAAATAGCTTGATCCTCCCCACCCCCCGGTCCTCTCTTTGGCAGCCCCTCAAATATTGGAAGATAAATTTCCCCGGTCCTTCTCTTCCCTAGATTAGCAATGCCCAGTTCCTGCAACTATATTTTAGCCTCCAGTCCCCTAAACATCCACATTTTTCTACTTTATCTAGTAGTATCTTTTGTGGTAAAACAAAAGACAGAAGAAAGATATCAAGCAATAAAGGTGCTAATTATAAGAACCTTTAGAAAGACAATTAGATGCAGGAATCTTTGATGATACATGGGAAATTCTCAAGAAGATACATTAAGTTTCTGTAGGAGAACATTGCCTGTTCTAGTCAGAATAAACAAAACAGTCCCGTTTATATATTAGATTGACAAATCAGGACGGTAAAATCAAATAAGGTAGACAAAAGGTAACATGTAATTGAACTTTTTTAATATCCTCTTCATAGTTCTTTGAAATGACATTCAATATATAACAAACCAGTCTATTTTTTTTAAAAAAATGGGAAGGTTTGATGGTCTATATTGAAAATGTAAAATAAACCGAGAATAGTTGATATTTGATCACTCTAATTTCCCAAAGCAATATCAGAGTTAAGCATTAATAATATCTCTTATACTCTACTGTCATAAGCCTAAATTACTAAAAACTGAAGTAGTGTCATTGCAAAATAAAATCTTAATGCTGCTGGCTTTGGACAGTGATATAAATATGTCTGGTTTTTGCTCAACATTAATAACATGGATTTTTTTTGGCAGGGGGGAGATTTTTCTCGGTATCTCTTCAATACTTCGGTATGAATGTTTAAATTAGCAACTTTAAATGTGAAACACTTTCAGAATGATTTGAATGAGTTTTGAATATGAAACTACTTTAAACTTGAAACGATTGGAAAATCACCCTATATAATGAAGGGGACTGATAAATGTGTAGAAAATCCACAGTTGGCTTTTATTTAATATCAGACTAATTCAAAAAGAACAGTAGCATTTTGTTTTAAGAATGTAAACCAAAGTTTGTGTACAAAAGTGTGGCGCATAGAGAACAAACAGGAAGAATTATAAATCTTAAAACGGGATGATAGTGAACATGATTTACTGGACATTACTGAGGTCTGTTATAAAGCACATTAATGGAGTGAAAGAATAAATAAATAAAAGTAACTTATTCAAAACAAAAATGACAGTCGAAAGGGAAGAAGGAATGTCTTTGTGAAAGAAGTGTGTACCTCTGTAGAAATCCAGGACTATGACCATGAACATCCAATCAAAAGCATTTGGGTAAAATTGATAGGAAGGGAAAACAACAATGGATGTTCTACTGGGACATGCTATGGAAAATAAGCAGAATAATAGAACTGGAAGGACCTTGGAAGTCTTCTAGTTCAACCCCTAACTCAAATGCACACACAGACACACACACAGACACACACAGACACATACAACTATATTCATATATATACCCTATACCATTTCAGACAAACAGTTATCCAAACTCTTCTTAAAAACCTCCAGTGTTGGAGTACCTACAACTTTGGAAGCAAGTTGTTTCATTGATTAATTGTTCTAATGGTCAGGATTTTTTTCCTTAGTTCTAGGTTGCTTCTCTCCTTGATTAGTTTGCATCCGTTGCTTCTTGTCCTGCCTTGGGGTGCTTTGGAGAATAGCTTCTTCTTTGTGGCAGCCTCTTAGATATTGGAACACTGCTATCATGTCACCCATAATCCTTCTTTTCACTAGCTTTGATATACTCAATTCCTGCAACAAGTCTTCATATGTTTTAGCCTTCAATCCACTAAGGGGCCAGGCATACAATCTGGATAATGCTTTTCTGGAGCAGATTAGAGAACTTTGAGAAAGGACATTTAGTAATAATGGGTCATTTTAAATACCTAAACAAGCATTAGAAAACCAGTTCAGATACAATTGCAAGGTACCCCAAAGACTTGGTCTTATTGATGGTTTCATTTTAAAGAAGACTGAAGAAAATATATGGGGAACAACATTCCTAAATCTTATTCTAATCAGTGGTGGGTTTCAAAAAATTTTCAAACCTACTCTGTGGGTGTGGCCTCTTTTGTGGGAGTGGCTTGCCGGTCATGTGACCTGGTGGGAGTGGCTTGCCGGTCATGTGTTCTCTCTCTCTCTCTCTCTCCTTCCTTTTGTCTCTCTGTTCCTTTTCCCTTTCATCTCTCTCTCACTTTTTCTTTCTTTTTTCTTTCTTTCTTTCTTCCTTTCTTTCTCTTTCTCTCTCTGTGTGAGTCTCTCTCTCTCTCTCTCTCTCTCTCTCTGTGTGTGTGTGTGTGTGTATGTGGGGTGGGTTTCAAAAATGTTTGGAACCTCTTCTGTAGCTGTGGTCTGCTTTCTGGTGGAACCTCTTCTAACCGGTTCAGTAGATTTGACGAACTGGTTCTACCGAACTGGTGCGAACTGGTAGGAACCCATCTCTGATTCTAATCAATTGGAAAAAGTTAACTGAAATGGTAAAAGCAGTGGGGAGCTTGGGAAGTAGTGACCATGAAGAAATGCAACTGGAACATTTTTGTATAGGCACAACGAAACATTAGAAAACAAACTTAGAATACTACTAAGTATCGGACAGAAATTCTCAAGTCAAAAGTAGCATAGGAGGTGTTTTAAAGATAGTAAATGTACTGGTGTACACTATTCCTGTGAAGGTACAGCTCATTTCAACTGAGCCAAGAATTGAAAGGAATATATCTGTGAAATAGAAGATAGTGAAATTGCCAAGAAAGTGTAGCAGCTAAGAACAGAAGAGGTGAGAAAGGCTAAAGTTAAAAGAGATAAGAGTCTTGCAAAAGAAAGGAAAGGAAATAAAAATAACTTTTTCACCAGGTTAGTAATAAGAACAATGAAAAGGAAGGAGCAAGCTCACTATTTGCCAAAAATAGAACAGAGGAGGTAATGGGAAAAGGGGAAAATGCTTCAAATGCTTTAATTTACTGTGATCTTCTCCCCAAAGGGCAACTGTGATTAAATGGATCTTAACCAATCAAGTGAGATAGTTACAATCCAAGGTAAGTAAAGTGAAAGTCAGAAAATACTGGGCTACTATACTATACATTTCTAGCCCAGATAAATTACATTCAAGAGTCTTCAAATATCTTGAGGATATAAACTTTTTGAGAATATTGGGAAATCATGGCAGATGGGTATAGAGCAAATTTGGCGGCTTTAAATGTGTAAACTCCAATTTCCAGAATTCCCCAGCCAGCATGTTGTACTCCACACATTTTAAAGTTGCCAAGTTTGAAAAACACTGAATAGTGTATAGGATCAAAGAGACTTTCAACTGCAAATATTATTCCTATCTTCAAAATGGGGTGAAATGGGTAATGAAGGGCAGTCTACTTGCCTCTGATCCTTGGCAAACTCCAAACTAGATTATTAAACAATTCCTTTGTGATCTTTAAAAAAAAGAAAAATACATTGATTAACAGAAGAGAACTAAGGTGGTTACACCAAGAGCATGTTATGCCAAACCAACTTAATATTGTTCTTGATACAGAAATCTTCAAGTTACTTGAAGTTACTTGATGTAGTAACCTTAATTAACCATGGGATATGGTAGACATTTTAGCTTTAGCAAATAGTCTCCCAGTAAAATCCTAGTAAAAAATAACTTGCAAAAAGTTGCTTAGACTATGCTGCAATTAAATGAATTCAATCAGAGCTGATTGAGTAAGCATACTCAGTGGTATCTTGAGATTCATAAGCTGAATAAGAGCCAAATTGTGTGATGTAGTTTCCAAAAAGCAACTGCAATTCTATACCACTGTAAAGGAATATGAAGATGAACTTGATGTAGGAAGGGATGAACTATTAAAGGAAAAATGCACAGTTGATGCTAGCTCTTCAGAAAAAAAGAACACTACTTCATTACAATAGGATACTATAACAGAATCATGACAGCATGCCTTCGGCTTTCATTTTCCAAGTACCGAGTTGTCTTTTTTCCTTTCATTCATTCTTTCACCAAGGTTACTTCTACATACCATTTACAGCCACATCAAGACAAATAAAGCACTGAGATCAAAATAAGTAACCAATCTTTTGTATTACACATTGGTTCAACTATGTCCAAGATGATAAGAGCCTTGGGAGAAAAAAATAGAGAATGCTTGGAAAGTTTATATTTGTTTTGCTAAGAGAAGGAAGGATTTCAGCAAAATGTAATAACTGCCTTCAGGTATTTTTGGCAAACCAACTATTGTTTGTTTGTTTGTTTATTGGATTTATATGCCACCCTTCTCCCAAAAGACTCAGGGTGGCGTACATTAAAAAACATATTACAAAAGTTAAAAAGGAGATTAGATAGAGTATCCATTGCTGGAAAAATAGTTTTGCTCAAGTCTAGAACAAAACAATTTTATAAAACTCCTTAGTACTTGTCTTACTTGTGTGTGTGTGTGTGTGTGTGTGTGTGTGTGACTGGTGGGATTCAAATGTTTTTACTACTAGTTCTGTGGGCATGGCTTGGTGGACGTAGTGTGGTGTGGCAGGGGAAGGATACTGGAAAATCTCCCTTCCCTCCCCAATCCAGGGGAGGTTACTGCAAAATCCCCATTTCCTCCCAATCAGCTGGGATTTGGGAGGCAGATAATAAATGCGGGCGGGGCCAGTCAGATGTGCTATTTACTGGTTCTCCAAACTGTTTATAATTTCCGCTACCGGTTCTCCAGAACTGGTCAAAATCTGCTGAATAACACCTCTGGGGTGTGTGTGTGTGTGTGTGTGTGTGTATGTAAAATGTTGTCATTTTACAAAACAGAAAAACATGCATTTTCTGTTGCAGTGCCTATGTTCCAGAGTAGCATCCTCCAGAAATATAAATGGCTCCCACCCTTTAAATGTTTCAGAAGAATCTTAACATGTGACTGGGTTGCCAAGCTTGGACTAAAGGTATTTGTAGAGACCTGGTAATTATTATTATATTTTTTAGGTTGAGGGAAAGTTATTTATGTGGTTTTCTCTAGACAGCCAAGTTCTTTTTTTAACACCCATCCATCCATCCATTATTGATCTATTATCTTCCATCATCTCACATATATTAATTTACAATATGTAAGCTGCCTAGAGTTTTTTTGGGAGCCAGATGGCCTTAAAATCTAATCAGGCAATCTATCAATATCCAAAAATACATAATAAACTGTTGCTAAATTGTGAAACCAGGTCATTTGAAGGACCATCTTTTCCCAATCACATCTACCCAACCTACTGAAGGGAGGGGGGAGATCAAGAAGAAGGGTTATCTATGTGGTGGGTCCCTCCTTATGGAACATCATCCTTGCTGAGATAAGAATGGTCTCCACTTTGATACTCTTTAGCAAGGCGCTGAAAATCTGGTTTTGCCAATAGACCTGCAGAACCTAGAATGGGATGGAGTATTTTATTTGATTGACTGTTGTTGCCAGGGCACTGAGGCATTATTGGTTTTACTGAAAATGAATTGAGCAATCATTTACATTTTAACAAACAAACAAACAAACAAATTCTCTGTAGTTCTGAGCTCAGTTTTGGGTAACAAATCCAGTATGTTCCTATCAGGGTAATCACAAATTTACTAGCTGCCCAGCTGCTGTAATGCTGTACACTGAGATGATGACTTGAGGATGAGTCAGCAGAGTTACTGCCACTTTAAGAAGCTGTATATATAAGGGAGGCCATGTGAGGGCATCTCTTTTTCCTCATGTATCTCTCTCCTCGTGTATCTCTGTATAGAGTTGAAGATTGATTGATTGCCTGGTATTTGCTTAACATGTTTATGTATGTACATATAAGTCTTGTATATAAACCAGTGCTTTAAAGACAAAACCTTTGTGTACTATATTCTGCTCCTGGGTTGTCTCAAAATAGTAGTCCCGCTGTATGCCCTCTGACATTTCCATAAAATCTTCCTTCTATAAATATGGATCTTGATATGATAAAATTTAAGTCTGGGCTCATATATCCGGGGAGATTTGTGATGAGAGTGAACAACAGGCTAATATACTTGAACATATATTTGCATTTTGTATAATTTTAAAACATGTGGCCATGGCAGGAGTGGGTTCCTGTACCAGTTGGTTCTGGTTCGCTTTGCACGTGCCTCTGTCCACCACCTCTGAGCCAAGGCATATTTTGATTTGATTTGGTTTGGATAAAAAAACCTCAAATGTTCAAAAAGAGGTTAAATTTTGAGTCAGCATTTGGAGGTAATGGGGGTTGAAGTCTTCCCTTGTGAGCAAAACATTCCCCTTTCCAGTGGTGGGATTCAGCCAGTTCGCACCTATTCGGGAGAACCGGTGGTTAACTTTCTAAGTAGTTCAGAGAACCGGTTGTTGGAAGAAATCTCCTTTTGTTTTTTTTCCACTTTACAGGGCTAATCCTGTAAGGAAGGCAGGAAGGAAACATTTTGGTGTTGTTTCTAGCCTAATCTTTATTGCCCTGCTTTCAGAAACTGCCTCTCTGTTAACCCTTATTACATTGCAACAGCTAAGATGAAGCGCCCATCGATGTGAGTGATGTTGAGTTGGGCATACCCACCCAGTCACATGACCATTGAGCCCCGCCTACCCCTGCCCCTTTCAGAATGAGACATGCTAAATTAAGACAAATCAAGCCTGGAATATCCCTGAATGAAACTCAACTCACACTATAGTGCTCTCCCTATGGCTACAGCTTTTTCATGGGAAGTGCAATAACATTTTAGCACGGTAAATTTATGCTTCCAAGAATGTAAGGAAAATAAAATATTTTCGCCCTCTGTTGACATAACAAGGCAATCTCTGCTGAATTGCTTTGAGTCTGTCAAAAAGGAGAGAGGTGAAATGTTGGCTGTCATCTGTCACCTTGCTGAATTAAAAGATTTACATAAGCTTTTTCTACTTTTAACACAAGGACACGTTTTCTCCAAGTACTTTTTTTCTCAGGCAGGCAAGGAGATTCCCTAGGAGATTATTTTACTTTATTTCATTCTTACTGTGTCAGCTGTATGCATTATTTGTGCCAAGGTATGGAGAGATGGAAATGTTTTGTTGTTTTCTAGCAATTCATCCACTGCAATTTTTCAGCCTTTAAGATGTTCTGACCTAGGCTTCCCAAGAGCATGAAGCAAACTCCTTGTTCCAACAAAAAAAACCCCAAAAAACCCTTTTTATTAATTGACTGTAAATTCTGCTGTCAGGCCTGCAGTTATATCCCTTTTAGGATCTTTGGCCTGCCACACTCTCTCTTATTTCATTATGTTGTTTCATTAGTGTAGTAGCTGGGAGGGGGGAATAGAAAGGAGTAGAATTGTGGAATGTGTTGTTGTCATTCTTTCCTAGAAGCCAAGGTCATCTTTTGTTTCCGCATCTCTGCATATGACCGGAACCAACTGGGTGGAAATGCCAGTGTGGAAGAAGAAGATTGGACCATGTGATGGATTTGTGGGTGTGGGGACAAGATCATGAACTTTCAACTGGGTGGGAATCCGATGTAACTTCCAGAATTGGGATTTTCCACAGATGTGCTAAGATGTCTGATTTATTAAATTGGAACTTTAAGGATCAATTTGCCTTGGACTCTGATTTAATTCTACATGATACTTGGAATGCTGACATCTGCTCATTCACATTCAGCAAAGACTTTCAAGGAAGGATTTACAGTCACAGACCTTATCTGGCTTGGAGAACTGACAGGCCAATATCTGTAAACTTGGCAAGGAGTCTCGGACAGACACGAACCAATTAAGTGAACTAATTGTCTCCTGCAAACTCCACTCCCCTTTCGCTCATTTTTGTTTCCTCTGGGAGAGGCCATTCATCGTCCACCTATGGCCTTATTCCAAGTGGCCCCCTGTTCTTTAGCTGTTCCCTTTGTCTGGCAACTTTGCACATGCACACACTGGGAACAGGCTCCAGCTGTTCGTCTGCCTCACTGATATCTGACTCTGAAGGTACCTGATAACTGGCATACGGCTCTCTGCCTCTGCCAGAGTCCTCATCAGAGCCTTCCCCAGACTCCAGGACTGGCCCATGTTCCCCCCAACCTCCTCACTGTCCGAATCTGCTGCCAGCTCCACTGGTAGGCCACAACATAAAAATATTACATTTATTTTGTTATCTTCATGTATAACCCTGACAATTCACGTTTTGTATTGTTAATGATCACATGTGAAATTTTAGAAATAATTTAAAAAAACCTTTTATAAAATGATGTATCATTGGCACTGTACGCCTTATAAATTGTTATATATATAGGTGTTTCAAATATATGTTGGAAATATAATTCTAAATAAGGTATTTTTTAATCATCTTTGGTAGACTTGTAATAAAGCAAAGAAATATTGGGAACATACTGAGGTTATAATGTGGAAGATGAATATAAAATTGAAAGTTGAGTTTTATAATTATTGGATAAAGAGTTGGGGAAAAAAGTTTTGGAACATTATCACTATATACGTTGACTGCAGTGAGAATTTTATATGCACAGAAATGGAAAAATATGTCAATTCCCACCCAGAAAAAGTGGATAGAAAAAGTGATAGGGCTAGCAGAGATGGCAAAATTAGCTATTAGAGAAGAGAAGAGAAGAGAAGAGAGAGGGAGAGAGAGAGAGAGAGAGAGGAGGGGGGGTTTCTGATGTGCCTTTCATAGAAACAACGGTAAAAACCTAGTGAAACAACGGTAAAAACCTAGTGAAGCTCCCATCAAGAAACTTAGAAGATCAGAATTCAATGTTAGACTCATCAGGCAGAAAATCTATGGCTTCACAGCCAATATATTAAAAAAATGGATATATTGTCAGTAGAGTTAATGGATTCAGCTTTTATTTGGCTCAGTTTCATTTATTTGTTTTGGCCAGAAGCAAAAGGTATAAACAAGACAGGAAAAGGAAGGAATATAATCTTCAGCCAATAAGCTTATTAATACAATATTGATAGTTGATAGTTGTCCGGTTTCTTTGAGCTTTTTAAATAACATATTCGTAATGCTAAAAGTCATACACTTAAAAATGTTGTGTAGGTCTAAATACATTTTTCTTTCTTTTTTTCTTTTTAAAAGAAGAAAAGGTAGGGTAGTTGATGTAGGTGCATGAGACTACATTTTCTCCATTATAAAAGTAGAGGTTTTTTAAATCTTCAATAATCTAGCGTGGATATTTAAGACTTGCAGCAAAATGTGGTGGAACATTTTCTCAGGAATTTGCCATCCATCCGTTTATAATCTCTTCCCCACTTGCCTTTTTTTTTTTTTTTTTGTTACATGAAAAATGAAGAACTCTGGCATGCTTCATTTACAAAGATAGTAACAGGTCTACAAGGAAGTTAGCCATCGAAAGAAATTCCTGATTATGAATTATCTCATGATATCTGGTGCTGCTTCCTATGGTAAGTTCTCCTTTGTTATTTGTTAGGGCTCATTCATCTGTGGAGACTGCATTGAAGTCTGGACTAGATAACCTCCTTCATATCCTACAAACCTGCTTTGGAACTGATGTGAAGAAAATATGAGGTTTCCAGGATAGGAGAAGAAAAGGAAATCTCATTTCTGAATGCCAAGTTCAGAATGTTGTCTCAGATATCTGCAAACCCAGGTAGAATTGCATTAATATAGTTTTACTGATAGCAGGAGTTCATTTCCTGGCGTTTTTAAAATTCAAGTTCTCATTTCCCTACTGGTTATTGAGAAGAAAACTATTTGACAGGAAAGGGAGGCTACAATAAAAACCAAGAAGCTTTTGACAGTGATGTAAGTATAAATATTTTGTGTCATGGCTGAATGTAATAATCCTTCCAGAAAAGAGTGGGATGCTTACAATTATACCTCTGTTTGTCAGAAGCATTTTGCTTTCTCCCAGTAGCTTTACATTCTGATTTTTTTTCTCTTCAAAATGATATGTTTATAGAAGACTACTAGAACCACACACTCACCTTTGGGGCAATAATTCAAAGGCATTTTAGCAGTTTGAGATGAGAATTATCATTGTCCATTACTATGCCATGGGCATAATAATTTCATAATGATTCAGGGAAAAGATGCATACTCTGGCCATGACTGAGGCAATTTCACATTCTCCTCTGGGGACATGTTTATTCAAAAAATAAGTTCAATAGCAGTAGACTTATATACCGCTTCATAGGGCTTTCAGCCCTCTCTAAGCGGTTTACAGAGAGTCAGCATATTGCCCCCAACAATCCGGGTCCTCATTTTACCCACCTCGGAAGGATGGAAGGCTGAGTCAACCCTGAGCCGGTGAGATTTGAACCGCTGAACTGCTGATCTAGCAGTAGCCTGCAGTGCTGCATTTAACCACTGCGCCACCTCGGCTCTTAGTTCATTCAGCTCAGTGAAGCTTACTTTCAAGTAAGTGTGCTAACATGATAGCCTGAAAGTGCAATCATATACATGTCTATTCATAAGTAGGATGAATGTATCTGTCAATTTTGATTCATCATTTTTCCCAGGCTTTATTTTATTCTGCCGCCACAAGTGTTTTTGCGCTGAAACATTCCTACCATGTAAATCCATGTTATTCCAACTCCATTAGGAATGCAATGTAGAAAAAGGATGTATTTGTCTAATTTAGGGGTGGTATTCACTTACCTTCCCTATCGGTTTGCAAATGTGAGCATGCCTTTTGCTCGCTTCGCATGCACACACCACTTTTGTGGTTGGGCCTCCTCTGGGTGCCGTCGGCTGGACAATGCCGGCTGGCGACCCCTCGGGGGAGGACCTTCTCTGTAGCTGCTCCGGCCCTATGGAACGATCTACCCGTAGAGATCCGGACCCTTTCCACTCTCTCGGCCTTCCGAAAAGCCACCAAAACCTGGCTGTTCCGGCAGGCCTGGGGCTGTTGAACAAGGTCCAGCCCCACTTAGGCGGATTGTATGGGTGTGTTGTTTTAAAATTGTATTTTTTAATTGTATCTTTCTATTTTTTTTTAACTTTTTAAATTTTTACCTTGTCTTGTAAGCCACCCAGAGTCCTACGGGATTGGGCGGCATACAAATCTATTAAATTCAATTTCAATTTCAATTTTGTGCATGCACAGATCCTTCCACGCATGCGCTTTTGGCAAAAAAAATGGCCTAAATGGGATACCATAGAGCCAGTGTGGGTGGGTGGAGCTACCCGCCATTTCTGCTACCAGTTCGGGCGATCTGGTCTGAACTGGTAGAATGCCACCTTTGGTCTAATTAAAGAAACTACGTTGCATGTGCAAAAGAAGGACAGACTGAATGGGGATGTTTAATTTTTTTTTTCATATTTTAATTTTTTATTTCTCATATATACATTCACAATTATATGATCTCATAAGTGTTATTAATAATATGTATTTGTAACAATTTTTCTCCCCTACAGTTGACAATATACTTGAAATTGCTTTCTTACCATCCCATAAACCCATCTTATCTTACAACAATCCTACTTCTTCCTTCCTTCCCTCCTTCCTTCCCTCCTTCCTTCCCTCCCTCCCCCTTCCCTCCCTCCTTTCTTCTCTCCTTCCCTCCTTCCTTCCCTCCTTCCTTCTCTCCTTCTCTCCTTCCTTTCCTCCTTCCTTCCCTCCTTCCTTCCCTCTTTCTTCTCTCCTTTCCTTCCTTCCCTCCTTTCTTCTCTCCTTCTCTCCTTCCTTCCCTCCTTCCTTCCCTTTCTTCTCTCCTTCTCTCCTTCCTTCCCTCCTTGCTTCCCTCCTTCCTTCCCCCCTTTCTTCTCTTTCTTCTCTCCTTCCTTCCTTCCCCCTCTCCTTTCCCTTCTCTCCTTCCCCTTCCTCTCCTCTACCCTTCCCCTCTTCTTCCCTTTCCTCCCCTCTCTCCTACTCTTACACGTTTAATTTCTATTAACCAGGATACAGTCTGGTTGTTTGAATTTGCACCAAGTGAAAATGTGAAGCTACAGTTCTTCAAAACAGTATTGAGGTTCATATTTATTTATTTTTAAATTGTAATAATGCAAGAAGTATAGCAAAACTATTTGAAGACTAATTGTAAGAACAGAAACTGGTTTAACAATTTATCTAGGGAAGCTGAGAAACCTTAAGAGATAATAATATCATTAAATAGTATTTAACAATTCCTTACTTGTAAAATGTCTTTTATATTCTGGACTAAAAAGGTTGCTTAAAAATAGGAATAGAAGAAGTCCTTATGATCTTCATGAACAGATAGTGATGGCAATACAATGTGGAAAAGACACTTTTTAGATGACTAAAATAATGGTGCCATGCTTAAAAAAAATGAATAGCAACTAAAAATAGGAGAGATATTATATTCCTTATAACATTATTCCCATTGTGTCTCTAACAATGAAGGAAGACCTGGTAAAAGTAAAATCCAGTATATATTTATCCCTAGCAATCTTTTAAAACCAAGACTGCATTTTTCCTCAACAGGCATATGTTCTTTCCCTCACTATAGAATGAGTATTAATCAGTGGTGGGTTGCAGGCGGTATACCCTGGTACGGCGTACCAGTAGCACTGGGTAAAGTTCCGGTACGGTGCTCCAGAGGGCCCACCTGTCCATCCGCCCTCCTTACCTGTATTTGAGCTCTTCAGTACTTCGGCGCACGTGCATGGAGCATACGGCGCCTGTATGACACTCAGCTGAAAAGCTGGAGCATTGCGGAGGCGTCGCAGGAGGTAAGGAAGCATGCGCATGCTGCGCATGTGTGCACACATTCATGTGGTGGACACACTGGTTGCAACGGGATCTGGAACCCACCACTGGTATTAATCCACCTGGAAG
Organism: Thamnophis elegans; assembly: GCF_009769535.1. Classification (NCBI taxonomy): domain Eukaryota; kingdom Metazoa; phylum Chordata; class Lepidosauria; order Squamata; family Natricidae; genus Thamnophis; species Thamnophis elegans. Next base: position 63,593,164 of record NC_045549.1, read on the forward strand.
TAAACCCTGCTGACTAAATTATTTGGGTGTGCCACATCTGTCTACTCCTTGGTTACAAGCAGGCCTGTTTAGTCAAACAAGTTATAAGGGACGCAGAAGACAGTTCCACTTGCTGTGATCAATGCTCCATATCAGATTTGTCAAACAGGTGGCCAGTGGGACAGATGTATCACATGCAAGCCACACCCATGAATGGGAAGAATGTTGCAAAATGTCACATGATGGCAATGTGATTCTGCAAATTTAACACCTGTACTCTATATCATCTAATATCTGGAAGCCTAAGGTACATAGCAATACTAGATGATGATGATGATGATGATGATGATGATGATGATGATGATTGATGATGATGATATTCATTTATTCTTGTCTGACTCTTGGCAATTCTATAGGCCACATGTTCCAATCTTGCACTATTTCTTTGAGTTTTTCTATGCTCCAATAGTGTTGAGCCACCATGTTCCTTGATGGCTTGGTTTATTTTTACCACTAACTCTTTCAAACATAACTGCTTTCTCTGGTGAATTCCCCTGCATGGCATGGCTATAGTAAGTGAGATGTAGAGTCGTGACTTTGCCTTCTAGTGACCTGCCTTGTGTTACGCACTCCAGTACTTACTTGCTAGTCACCTTTGCTGTCCAAGGAATACCCAGGATCCTTTTCCAGCACTACAGTGCAAATGAGTCAATTCTCTTGCTGTCTTGCTTTTTTAAGATCCAACTTTTACTAGGTAACTATGGTGAACTGTTCTGACCCCACTCTTCACTCGTTCAAAAACGACAGCCAGACAGAACTTCAAAGGAAATATCTTTATCAGTCCTGGCTCAAGCTGGCTGCGAGCCCAAAATAAACGTAGATAAAGTCTCTGGCAAAAAGTTACACAGCAAATGCAAAAACAAAACTCTTACAGCAAACCAGGTTTACAGAAAGCAAACCACTTATCCAAGTGCCTCTTTGAATCAGGTTTACAGAAAGCAAATCACTTATCCAAGTGCCTCTTTGAATCACAGAACTGAACTCACGAACAAACGAATGACGAACCACGAATGTTGACTTCTGCAACTAAGGCGTGGCACCATCAGTCTTTTATCTCAAGGAGACGACCCTAACGAGCAACAGCTGCTCGTTATCTTCTCCCGGGAGCATCCTGAAACCACTCACTGATAGCAGCTCCAAAGGCTCCTACTGAGCCACAACAGTGAACTAAGTAAAGCAGACTAAACTACATTTGGTTGTCAGGCTGATGTCCTTGCTTTTCCATATTCAGCTCATGTTCATCATTGCTGTCTCACTCAGTGCAATCTGACGTTTTATTTCTATGCCGCATTCACTCCTTTGCGATCCTAGTGAATTTTTCCACACATCCTTTATCTTCCCTGTCAATTTATTATTTGGATGTTTCCATTTCTCACAGTGGTCATGAGCTTTTTCAAAGTTCAGGAAGAGGTCAAAATCCTCACTTTCTTCTTTGATTTTCTTGATCAGATTTTCCAGGCCTTCTCTGGGTTCTGAGAGGAGACTTTTTCCACCAATCTTTACACTGATTTTTGAAAGGGGAGAGATTGCAACCTTTTAGCATTCCTTTCTCTATCTTAAATCAATTAGTGTCTCCATATGGTGTTCGCACAGTGGCTTCCAGATTTGTGTACAATGATTGCACTAACTTGACCAGATGTGTTGGAACCTCCAGGTTTTGTAGAGCTTTCCATAGCTTCTTATGATCAACACAGTTGAAGGCTTTCTTGTATTTGATGAAGCAAATCTAAATGATTTTTTTGATATTCACGAGATTTTTCCATGATCCAGCACAGATGGCTGCATGACCCCTTCTGAAGTCAGCTTGGTAATCCCTTTCGATAGTTGGTGCTACTCATTGTATATAATTTTAACTAGAATCTTGCTGATGTGAGCAATTGTGAGATAATTGGAGCAATCCTTAAGAGTTACCTTTTATGGCAGGAGAATGAACACTTAGCATTTCCAATCCTGTGGTTGGTTTCCCAAATTTTTTGGCACAAGTCTCTGAGGACTATGGGTCTCATTAATTCTGCCGGGGTAGAATCAACACTCAGAATATTGTTATTTGGCAGTTGGTTCATCGCTTATATGCCCCAAAAAGCATTTAGATTTCTCTTCCTCAAGGATGGCTTGTTCTATTTCTGCTTCTCGTTCCTTGTCATCTTTAGGCTGGACTCCTTTGCTAGCTGTATACAAGTCTTCTGTATATTCTTGCAATCTGTTCTTGTTGATTGGATATTTCTTTCTCTTGCTTGTTTTTAATGATGCCTTTATGAGCAATAGCAATAGCAGTTAGACTTATATACCACTTCATAGGGCTTTCAGCCCTCTCTAAGCGGTTTACAGAGTCAGCATATCGCCCCCACAGTCTGGGTCCTCATTTCACCCACCTCGGAAGGATGGAAGGCTGAGTCAACCTTGAGCCGGTGAGATTTGAACCACTGAACTGCAGATAGCAGTCAGCTGAAGTGGCCTGCAGTACTGCACTCTAACCACTGCGCCACCTAGGCTCCTTAATAGGTGCTTAGATATTTTGACTTTCATAAATGCATTCCTGTTGTGACCCTTCAAGCCCATTGTACATTGCTCATCCCAGGAATTGCTTATCTTCATTATCCTTCCTTGTTCCCCCTGGAAAAGCTGCATTCAGTCTTCTTACTTCTTCATTTGCCTGCTGCCATGGCTGCTTTTCTTTGCTTAGATATTTTGATGGTTTCATCTGAGAGCCACTTGCACTTTTTCTCCAGCTTCTTGTGGGTTCCACCACAAAACTGTGCTCGACTAAACCGCGCTCGACTAAACCACGTAGCTGACGTCATCAACAGGGCGACAACAGTGCGGAGACAGAAGCACGGTGTAAACGCTAAACCTAAAATTAACCCCTAAACCTAACCCCCTAAACCTAATCCTAAACCTAACCCTAAACCTAACCCTTAACCTAACCCTAACCCTAACCCTACCCCTTACCTTAAGTTGAATCGGCTTGCTTTCAAAGTGCTATTTAAAGCGTCCTTCTTTCTCCACGCTGGCTGTTGTTGCCCTGTTGATGACGTCAGCGACGCGGTTTAATCGGGCGCAGCTTAGTTGAGCGCTGTTTTGACGGGTCACGCTTCTTGTGTGGTATCTGTTCTTCTGCAATTCCAGTGAAGGTTTCCAATAAATTTCCTGATTCAGTTCATCAGGTGTCTCCTCAGCAGTTTCCAGTAGTTCAAAACCAAATTTTCACCTCTATTATATAAAAATACAAAATAAAATAAAATACAAGTGCACTTTTATTGTACAAAAGTGCGAAGAAGAGCAATTAAGATGATTAAAGGCCTGGAGACCAAGACGTATGAAGAATGGTTGCTGGGTTTGAGTCTGATTAATCTAGAGAAAAGAAGGACTAGGGGAGACATGATAGCAGTATCACAGTATTTGAGAGGCTGCCACAAAGGGGAGGCAATTTACCGTATTTTCCAAAACATCAGAGAACAGGACAAGAAACAATGGATAGAAATTAATCAAGGAGAGAAGCAACCTGGAATTAAGGAGAAATCCCTAATAGTGAGGACAATTAACCAGTGGAACAGTTTGCTGTCAGAAGTTGTGGGTGCTTCATCACTGAAAGTTTTTAAGAAGAGCCTGGACAGTCACCTGTCTCAAATGGTATGTGCTTGAGCAAGGGATTGGACTAGAAGACCTCCAAGGTCCTTTCCAGTTCTATTCTGATTGATATTGTACAGTATATGTAGCATGGATTTTGGTGATATCAAACTTATTTGGAAGCGCTTCACTTTGATGAAGTGCACAACTTGACTTTAATCTTTGCCACCAACAATTCATGATCTGAACCACAATCAACGCTTAGATATGCCTAGGTAGCAAAGCCTGGACCAGTTCCTTGATGACTGAATAGGACATAGTCAATCTGATATGGTGATGTCCAAGTTTAAAGAGATGCTTGTGTTGTTTGAATATTCATGGTCCTTTATCTGTTTTCTTGGGAAAATTACACGAAACAATCATCTGCACCATTCCTCGCACCTAGTTCAAAATGGCCAGTGATGCTTGTCTCCACTTGTTGGTCGTCTTTTACATTGAAATCACCCAGAATGTAAACATTGTCATTTGGGAGGGGGGACTTGTTTCAGAGTTTCTTGGACCATGACACAAAAGATCCTTATTTCAAGCTCTGTGGCAGCAGTTGTTGGCCATAGATTTGAATAATTGTGACGTTGAAGTGACGTTAGTATTAATTCTGATGGTCATGATTTGGTCACTGGCAGTTGAGAAGCATTCCACTGCTCTAGCAATTTTCTTGCTTACAATAAACACCACTCTAGTTGTTTTCCTGGTATCATGTCCTGAATAATAGACAGTGAAGTCCTCAGATTGGAAAAAGCCATTGTCCGATTAGTGTAGCTTAGTGACACCAAGAAAATCAATTCCCAATCTGATCATTTCATATTTGACAATATTTAATTTACCCTGGCTCATTCCTCTGACATTCCATGTAGCTATCCAGTGTATATCTGTGCAACACATACATTTGTTTACTTCACTGCCTAAACCAGGGGTAGTCAACCTTTTTGTACCTACCATGTACTTTTGTATCTCTGTTAGTAGTAAAATTTTCTAACCGCCCACCTCTCCACAGTAATGGTGATTTTATGAAAACCTAATGAAAATGTTTTTAAATAATGCTATGATTTTTTTAAAAAGTCAATTAAATTTAAAAAAAGGAAAGTGCTTCAGTATCAGATAAAACCCCTACCGCCCACCATGAAAGCTGGAACACCCACTAGTGGGTGGTAGGGACCAGGTTGACTACCTAAACAATTGGGGTTCCTATTGTCATATTGTTGGTCCCTATCTGATGTCATGGTTCTGACCGGTGCCCTAATTAAATCATGAGCCTCAAGCCAAATTTCAAATGAAATCCAGTTATTTATTAGGAGCTTCATGTTGGCACGGACCAAGTGAAGCCAATTCTGTCATCACTTAATTTGCGCTTTGGCTCTGACCCTGTTTCCCCCTCCCCTCAAGGTATGCCATCAGTCACATTCCCCAACAAAGCAACTTCGCAAGTTGTAGAGGACATGCCCCTTGGCTACTATGGGTCTACCTGGAGATGACCTTGAGGTTGCTGCTGGAATGTGCTTTGTTTTGACTAAAATGCAAGTTTGTCAATGAAGCTGTGAGGCCTCATTCCCTTTCCTTCTGCCTATGGCAACCTGAGGGCATGTTAGGAATGCTTCATGAGTTGACATCTGACATGTTTGAGACCCTTCGCATAGAATTTTCTTGGTGAGCTTTTTGAGGAGTAGGTTGCCAGGTCTTTCTTCAACTCTGTAACTCACTATACTAGCTATCAATCTTATCCAGCTAAAAGGCGTAACCTTTGCCTGACTATAGTGCTCATTCCTTAATTATCTTAGAAATAATATATAAGAATAACTCCTTCCTAGAACATGTGTGCCCTGAAATGTTGGTAAATATTGAAACCACAAGGAATATTCTTTTTTTTCATATTTATGTTACATACACATCTGCAGTACTATTATTCTACAACAATGTGTCATCTTACCAAGCCATAGAGCTCAACTTTATATTATCTTACTACTACATAATTCCAACTTCTTTGTGAAATATAATATTGCCAAGTTTTGCTTGGCAGTAGGCAAAATCTTCGGGGAACTGATTGCCAGATAAAGTCAATCAAGCTCAATATGTTTCATGTCTAACTATTATATTGTTACCATAATTTCAAGTTGCGTACTTGTGCAGTTTTGGTTACCATGGCTTATGCTATAGGTTTTTAAGGAAAAAGAATACAGATTTACACATTTTACCTCTCCATGCTTTAATTCTATATTTATCATCCTTAGAGTTTTTAGCTACAGATGCTTTCATATGATAATTCTTAATTTCTTAGTTTTTACCTTAATATTGGTAAAAAAATGAAACAAATTTATTGTAATGCTATCAGATCCCTTCATATTGATGGGTAGACCTTCATGGACAATATTAAAATCACTGAATTACTTTTAAGTTCATAATGTAGAAAAGTTTTCAGATTTGCAACTAGTCATAGACATCTAACAAAATCATCCCTCCAGATGTGTCAAAAATACAATTTCCAGAATTCTCAGCCATCATAGTCTTTGACTAA